>NC_065445.1:64572995-64878771 GCF_917563875.1 Diabrotica virgifera virgifera | reverse complement strand
ATATTATGGTTGAAGAATCCCTTTTTTTTTGTGAGACTGGATATAGGACATTTCTTAAGTATGAATTCACATTCATGGTATATCGTTGCTATACAGGGATAATAATCTGTGCAATGTTATGGTACAGGCTACGTTAAATATGAAGTAAATGTGGAAGATATACACTGGTTATTCATTTCAATTTAATTTGATTGTTTTTTAATCGTTTACAATATTTAAAATAATTAAAGACATAAAGTTAGGGATTTCAAAAATAAATTCAGTTCTCACTGGCAGGGTGAGAAATAATAAAGTGCCATACAATAGCATTTCATTATAATGCTCATTACAGGCATTACAGGCTGCTCCGTTTGAGAAAACTCATACTCTCAAACTTTGAGAAAACACTCATTCAGTTTCGACCAACCCTGTATTAGCTAAAATTAAACGTTTTGCTAGATTAATAATTTTTAACAATAATAGACTATATTAAAAATCACTTGAACATAAATTGATTTTCTGATGCCAAATCACTACAATTATACAGGGGGTGAATATTGCTATGAAAGGGCCTAGCCGGGTAAGATGGTGAAAAGTGCCCCCAACCCAATCTAAATTCCATATAGGCCACTTTTTAGCACATATAGAGGAACTCACTTTCTGAAATTTTTAGCCCCCTAGGTGGTCACGTGACCCCCCTAGAGCCTAATTAGGCTTTTTATGTTTTTATTTTTTATCTCAGCCGCATTAAGAGCTAGCCAAAAACTTTATTTAAAAAAGTTGTAAGTTTTAAAAAGATCTATATGAAAAAAATTTTTTTTATTTTTTTGGCGGGAAATTCGAATTTTTAGAACAATTTTAAACTTTTAAATAAATCTGAAAAAAAAACTAAGACACTCGTTTTTACGAAAATTAATTATAATGTGTATTTTTGCACAATCTTTCACCCTGAATTTTTTCAGATTTTTAAAATTGGTGAAACGTACCTTTAAAAATAAAAAACCGCATTTTTTCGGTTTTTTTTTTCGTTTTTTTGATACAATTTTATACATATTTTTCAAAAAACTTAACACCGTCACTAGAATAGGTAAAAAACTGAAAAATAATTGGGATTTGCTTCATAAAAATTTTTTGTAACGCCATCCATTTTCAAGATACAGGGCGTTGAAGAAAACGAAATTTTACATATTTTTTACGATTTTGCCGAAACGACTGGCAACATTGTAATAAAACTTGGCGGGTTTTAAGAGGTAGTTATTGTGCATGTTTTGACATACAACTAAGGATTTAATATTCATCATTGGCGCGCATAGGGGTAATGGTCTGAACTTTTCAAAGAAAAAAAGATAGTACGCCACTGACATATTTCAAATTAACAATCATTTTTGAATTCCTCGTTCAATTTGCAATAAAAATCTATCTTCTCATTTTTTCATACGACGCGCTGTTTTGCTGCAAAAAATAAAATATCTTAACGCTTCCAAAGTATTCGAATTAATTTTGATAATGGATGTATTAGTTTATTATGTATGTAGATGTAGAAACTACTAGAAGTTCGAATACTTTGTAAGGGTTAAGATCTTTTATTTTTTGAATAAAAATGGCGCGTCGTATGAAAAAATAAGAAGATACATTTTTTGTCACAAATTGAATGAGAAATTGAAAAACGATTGTTAATTTGAAATATGTCAGTGGCGTACTATCTTTATTCTTTAAAAAGTTCAGACCATTACCCCTATGCGAGCCAATGATGAATATCAAATCATTAATTGTATGTCAAAATATGCACAATAACCAGCTCTTAAATCCCGCCAAGTTTTATTACAATGTTGCCAGTAGTTTCAGCCAAATCGTAAAAAATGTGTAAAATTTTGTTTTCTTCAACGCCATGTATTTTGAAAATGGATGGCTTTACAAAAAATTTTTATTAAGCAAACCCCAATTATTTTTCAGTTTTTTACCTATTCTAGTGACAGTGTTACCTTTTTTGAAAAATATGTATAAAATTGTTTCAAAATACGAAAAATAAACTGAAAAAATGCGGTTTTTTATTTATAAAGGTACGTTTCACCAATTTCAAAAGTCTGAAAAAATTCAGGGTGAAAGATTGTGCAAAAATACACATTATAATTAATTTTCGTAAAAACGAGTGTCTTAGTTTTTTTTTCAGAGTCATTTAAAAGTTTAAAATTGTTCTAAAAATTCGAATTTCCCGCCAAAAAATTTAAAAAAAATTTTTTCTTATAGATCTTTTTGGAACTTACAACTTTTTTTAATAAAGTTTTTGGCTAGCTCTTGATACGCCTGAGATAAAAAATAAAAACATAAAAAGCCTAATTAGGCTCTAGGGGGGTCACGTGACCACCTAGGGGGCTAAAAATTTCAGAAAGTGAGTTCCTCTATATGTGCTAAAAATTGGCCTATATGGAATTTAAATCGAGCTGGGGGCACTTTTCACCATCTTATCCGGCTAGGCCCTTTGAAAAAAAAACGTAATTATCTTTTAAACTACTTCGTATAACATCACAAAACCTAATATTTTAAGAAATAAAACAGAGGAGAATCCAAAAATGTAAAAATATACAGGGTGTTCCATTAAACAAAAGATAATTTTGTTTCACCCTGTCAATGTGGGTGGCCCTGTATATTTGGAAATGTATTTAAATTCTGATATTATCTGTGCCCCAATCTCACCTAAATAAACTTTTTTCGTATCTCCTACAACAAACGACTAATTGGACTTCCCACAACCTGTATACATACAAAATCTCCGCTATAAAATTTTTTCAAAGAAAATGTTATTGGTTTTTTTAAAATAACTCAGTTAATTTTTGAAATATGAGATTTATCCAAAAACCATTACAGAGCTAAGTAAAAGGTCTATAACACTGTATTAAACATAATTTTCTAAATCCTTTATTTTTTTAAATACAAGGTGAAAGGGCCCCGGTTACATGGTTCTCGCAGTAAAATTTAGGTTTTAAATGTTTCTATCTCGGTTATTTTTTGTCGTAAAACAATATTTAAAAAATAAAAAGCTTAAATAAAGTTAAAACTAAAATTTTGTTCTCTACCATTTTTTAAGTATATCGAGTATTTTTGGAGTTATTATCAAAAGAAAATGAAATTCACGAAAATTTGAAAAATTCTAATTTTTTTTAATCGTATTTTTTTCAAAAATATGCATTCTAAACCGGTCAAAATTGTTGAAGTTATTACTCATGTTAAAATAAATAAAGTTTTAAATGGGTTACTATAAATTTTAATTTTTGCGGAAATGACGTATGTTTCATTTTTCATTCTTCCCTAAAAAATCTGAAAGGGTCCTCTTATTTCCATCATAACTTGCTTAATTTTGATGCTATCGACTTCTTATATAGCTTTTTGATAGTTACCTTTAAGTACTTTATTAAAATGTTTAGTATCTATATTTAACAAAGTGCATCGTTTTCCTGTTATTTAAGCTTGAATACTAAGATTTGAGTACTCGCGGAAAAAAATATACATTCAATTGCATATAACTCACTTTGTATATGTAATAAAGGATTTTTCGAATAAGGAGCTTATTTATTTTTATATTGTCTTCGATTTTGGTAATAACAACTTTTTTAAAGAAACTTATGGCTTTTGAGTTATTTATGAAAAACTGCTTTAAAACATGGATTTTTTCAGGAAAAATCAAAACTTTTGATCTTTAATAACTCAAAAACTATTGATTTATTGGAATACCTTTATATAACAAATTTTACTTATAATTTGTCCCTCTATCGATTAGTGGTATTATTTTTAATAAAATAATTTCCACCCCCGAGAAGGGGTGGCATCCCCCCCAGGGCAACAGCGCAAGTTGGCACCATGTCACCTTTGATTCTTGAGGTATCCTCTACATACTTACCAATTTTCATGAAAATCGATGGAGGTTCAACGAAATCGGAGGTGAAAACCTTCATTGACTCCACTAACGACCTAATAGTGAAATTGTAGAAAATTTTGTTCAATTTAAATGACATTTTTGTTTTGACATGGCGGGGCCCCTGCATGCCGGGGGCCCCGTATAATTAATACGGCTGATACGGCGGTAGCTACGCCTCTGATGCGCAGTATTATAGTCGGTGTATGAGAGAGAAAGTATTCGAAATAATATAAAATTTGTTATTTCATTATTTCTAATAGTTTCTCTCTCATACACCGACTATAATACTGCGCATAGACGCCATTCCCCACCGGCACATTTAAAATATGTGCTACTTGTCTGTTCCTTTGATTTGTTTACCTTCGTCTATTTCCAGCTGTTTTATTTCTGTGTTCTCTGTTGTTAGGTATTCAGTTTTCTATAGGTTTATTTCCATTCTATTCTTTGTATACTCCTGTTCCAGTTTTCTCATCATAAAGCTGAGGTCATCTTCGTCTTGTGCGGTCACTATCTGGTCGTCAGAAAAACTGAGGGTATATAATAAACCCAAACTTTGTTAATATGGCACGTGTCACACAAAATAGGGATGGATGGGGAGATAACGTAAAAAGAGCAATACGATCCCTGAAAGAAACGTAAATTCATAATCACAAAGCATTTGTTTAGATGCATAGATTGGAAAAAAAGAAGAAAAAGATATTGTAATCGCAAATTTATCTAAATAAATTATTGGTTTGATTTTGTCTAATTCTCGTTAAATTGTTCAAATAAACTATGTTTTTTTTAGACTGGCAACATGCTTTATTTAAGTTTTTCTTTTAATATAGGCTTAATTATATATTTTCAGATAAGAATCAAAAACCAACCGCTGACGCTGGAAAAGACTTCGAGGTCGAGCTTCCCAAAAACATTATCATGTTGAACGGTTCAAATTCAAAGGATGATTGGGCCATCGTCAGATGGAAATGGGACAGGAACGCGAATTCTCTAGCTATTGGCAACATTGCCGAAAAAACGGACGAATCTCCCGTTCTAATTTTGACAGATCTCGCAGTAGGAAAATACATCTTTAATTTGACTGTGTACGATGAGCAAGGCCTGTCCGATACAGATTCTGTGTCGGTGGTCGTTAAGAATGATCCAAAAGTGTTTTATTTGGTGGAATTAACGGTGGATTTAGATGCGCAGACGTTAACGCAAGCGCAGTATGATTCGCTGATAGGTAAATTGGCTTTGCTTGTCAAAAATGGATCAAAGTTACAGGTACGAGTTCTCTAATACATATTATTGTTATCTGAGATTATACAGGGTGTCCCCGACAGTGCGTTCCTTTAAGGTATGGATATAATACACAATTTAGAACAAAAAAGTCCTATAACATTTTTTTTAAGTTAACCGTTTCCAAGAAAAAAATTATATTGTTCTCCATATAAGTTAATTTTTATTTTCATAAATTTGAATAACATGGCAACGTAGCCTAAAGGAATTTGCTGTAACTGTGGAAATTTAACTTAACCCTTTGTTTATTTACTTTGAGGTGTGATTTTTGGGGTTGTTGACATCGTAGGTACCCACCTGCAAAATAATGGATATTGGTTTGGTTGATATTAACATTATTTTACCTACCAGATGCAACTGACCTACAAACCTACTTTTTTAATCTTTAGATTTTTGAGTTGCGCGTTGTTGCCAGAATTTGCATATCAAAATGTATTTTCGTTTTTTGGCCAAACGGTTGAATTTAGAAAAAAACATGTTATAAGACTTTTTTGCTCTACATTGTGCCTTCTATCTATACCTTTAAGGAACGCACTATTTTCGGGTACACCCTGTATAAATGCTTTTCTTTCTTTATCTTACATGCTCTTAATAGACCAGGCATTTAGCGTAAAATAAATCGATTTTTAAATACAGCACCTAGACACCTGCAACTTTTTGCATTGTGTTCAGGATGATCTGAGTAAAAACATCTACTATAAAAAATTGGGTGGGAATGTATAGTTGCATTTTAAAATGCATACACATATCAAAAAAGTGTATTAAGTTAGGCAAGATTTTGTTACTCCTGTTTTGTTACTTACCGGAGCACCTGGTGTCCAGTTTCACTGCTAAGGCACATCCTCTATAGTTTCTAGGGTTTTCGGTACAAAATTGATGCAAACAATTTACTCTGGGGGTTTTTAAGTAGGTCTCTGAATAAGAATACGCCATCAGAACCGACCACCGGTGCACCTGATGCCCAAAAAGCCTATACATTCCAGAAGATATCATGCCTTAGCAGTGACCTTGGGTACCAGGTGGTGTCGGTTCTGATGGTGTATTCGTATTTAGGGACCCCACAAAACCGCCTAGTAATCTATTTGCATGCATTTAAGGCCATAAACCTTCGAAACACCCGAAGATGACGTGCCTTAGCAGTTACCGTGGGCACCAGGTGCTCCATGGGTCTGTTCTGATGGCGTATTCTTGTTCAGTAACCCCTAAAACGCCTCGGGTCTATTTGCATTAATTTAGGGCCGAAATCGAAACTCCAGAAGATGACGTGATCCTAGACACCAGGTGCTCTGGGTGTCGGTTCTGATGAAGCTAGGACAAATAATCCCCGGACAAGTAATCCGTGACAAAAAATTCTATCCCTGAACAAAAAATCTCCGGACAAATAATCCCCACAAAAAATCCCGGACAGATAATCCCCACAAATTTTTTGGACAAAATATCCCCACAAAAAATCCCGGACAAAAAATCCCCAAGATATATCTGCTGTCGAATAGTTCTCTAAAAGGTTTCCTGAAAGGACCCCGCACAAACCTTATGGAAAATAGGTCCCAGTGGATTTCGTTCATACTTTGGGAAAATACCCTTTGAAGCATCCTGATAAAAAGTTCTCATGGGCACAACTCAATCGTATGAAGGATTTTCAAGATATAGAGGCACAAACTCGGAAAATTACAAGATTTACGGGGTATTCCAATTCCGTGAGTTACTGGTTATTTGGCAACATGTAGAAGTTTGGATTAAGGGAAAGTACTAGTAGTCTAGGATTTTTTCCTGGCTATCCAATGGCGACCTTTACTTTGAACTTGACCTTCAACGGACGTCATCTTCTAGAGTTTCGAAGGTTTTCGGCATTAAATTGATATAAACAGATTACCTCGTGGGTTTTTGGGATCGCAAAACACGAATATGCCATCAGAATTAGAATTGACCTCCGGATGACGTGATAGCCAGGGCCACTGCAAGGGACGTCATCTTCTAGAGTTTCGATGGTTTTCGGCATTTAATTGATGCAAATGAATTACTGGAGGGTTTTTTGAGGTCGCTAAACACGAATATGCCACCAGAACCGACTCCCGGAGCACCTGGTTTCCAATGTCAATGAAAGGGGCTCCTGGAGTTTGGAGGGTCTTTGGTACTACATTGATGCAAATGGATTACTCATAGGTTTTTGGAGTTGCTGAACACGAATACCCCATCAGAACAGACATCGGAGTACCTGGTGCCAAAGGCACGTCATGCTTTGGAGATTCGGGAGCTTTCGGTACTAAATTAATGTAGACTGATTACTCACAGGTTTTTGGGGTTGCTGAACGTGAATTCGATATCATATCCGATCCACGGAGCACCTGGTGCCTAAGGCAGGTCTTCTTCTGGAGTTTCGACAGGTTTCGGCATTAAATTGATGCAGATTGGTATTACTCATTAGTTTTTGGGGCTGCTAAACATAAATACGCCATCAGAACAGACATCGGGGTACCTGGTGCCTAAGGCACGTCATCTTCTGGGGTTTCGAGAGTTTTCGGTACTAAATTGATGCAAGCGGATTACTCACAGGTTTTTGGGGTTGCTGAACGTGAATTCGATATCATATCCGATCCACAGAGCACCTGGTGCCTAAGACACGTCATCTTCTGGGGTTTGGAGAGTTTTCGGTACTAAATTGATGCAAGCGGATTACTCTTGTGTTTTCGGGGTTGCTGAACACGAATATGACTTAGATAAAAGACTCTGGAGTATCTAGTGGCCACGATGAATACCATTATCAAAATAGAATGTAGTAAATGATATTAAAATAAATGAAGGAAAGACATTGTCAGATATGAATTGAGTTTATATTTTTTATAAATAATTAAAACAATTGAAGAGCACAATATAGTTATTTTATTAATATTTTTGACTTTGAAAACGGTACAAAGGACCTCGAAACTCCAGAAGATGACGTGCCATAGTGTATGTTCGGTAGTATGCATGTATGCATGTTTGTCAACCCCAAAAACCTAAGAGTAATCCATTTGATTCCTCCGAAACTCCAGAAGATAACCTGTCTTAGGCACCAGTTGCTCCTGTGTCTGTGCTGATCACGTATTCGTGTTCAGCAACCCCAAAAACCTATAACTAATCCGTTTGCATTAATGTAGCACCAAAGACCCTCGAAACTCCAGGAGCCCTTTACATTGACCTTGGAAAGCAGGTGCTCCGGGAATCGGTTCTAGTGGCATATTCGTGTTTAGCGACCTCAAAAAACCCTTCAGTAATTCATTTGCATCAATTAAATGCCGAAAACCATCGAAACTCTAGAAGATGACGTCCCTTGCAGAGGCCCTGGCCACCACGTCATCCGGAGGGCAATTCTGATGGCATATTCGTGTTTAGCGATCCCAAAAACCCATGAGTAATCTGTTTATATCAATTCAATGCCGAAAACCCTCGAAACTCTAGAAGATGACGTCCGTTGAAGGTCAAGGTCAAAGTAAAGGTTGCCATTGGATAGCCAGGAAAAAATCCTAGACTAAGTACTAGTACTTTTCCTTGATCCAAACTTCTACATGTTGCCAAATAACCAGTAACTCACGGAATTGGAATACCCCGTAAATCTTATAATTTTCCGAGTTTGGGCCTATATATCTTGAAAATCCTTCATACGATTGAGTTGTGCCCATGACAACTTTTTATCAGGATGCTTCAATGAGTATTTTCCCAAAGTATGAACGAAATCCACTGGGACCTATTTTCCATAAGGTTTGTGCGGGGTCCTTTTTTTAACAAATTTCGAATTCCAATTCCATGCTGAAAACTATATTTCTTTATAGGTAATGACAAAAAAATGTGAGTTTTTTCAAGAATCGTGGAAAATATGGGGAATGAGCTAAGCCTCGTTTTCATGTCAGGCGCTTAACGCGCGATTACAACTACATACGTTTTACTTAAGACCGTTCACATCAACGCGCGTTAGCATGTGAACGGTCTTCAGTAAAATGTATGTAGTTGTAATCGCGCGTTAGGCGCCTGACATGAAAACAGGTCCTTAGCTCATTCTACATATCTTCCACGATTTTTGAAAAAACTCACACTCTTTTGTCATGTAAAATTTGAAGTTTTTAACATGGAATTGAAATTCGACATTTGTTTTTTATTTTTTTAAAGGGAACACAATGATAAACTCTTTAAACAAACAACTTAATTAAAGACAAAACAAATACAGTCAAAATCGTTTACAACGACACCGGCTATAACGTACAATCGGATATAACAAACAAAATGGTAGGTCCCGTAAAATGTCATATAAAAACAGCATTTATATTGCTTATAACGAACAAATCGGTTAGAGCAACCATATTTCATGGAACACTAACAGTCGAAATATTGGTTACAGCGTACATATGTGTACCTCAGAGAAATACAACATCCATTTTTCAATTATGACCTTTTTACACACTATATAATAAACAAATATAACAAATGCATGATTAAGGGCCAATTTCTCATATCGAGTTCAACTCCAGTTTAATCTGAACTTTTAGTGAACGTCAGTTTAAAGTCAAAATCGTCTTTTTCAATTCACGCTCAACCGATCGCAGTTTAAACTTGAACGCTGCAATTCGGCCGTTCAAAGATTCCAGAACCCAGTTCAGATGATTTCATGGATTACGCATGCGTTGTATGCCAACATACAACATACATATGCGAACCAAAAAAGTATAAAATTGCTTTACTGTAAAGTTATGAAAATGGGCATTGTATTGTATCTCTCCGAGGTACCGATATTACCACGAAATAAAAAGAAAGGTTTTATTAATTTATGGTTATGATGGTACATCCGAGCAGGGTCCACTTGTAAGTCCTTTAGATACTAGACTTCCTAGGCGGGTTCATTATCACAAGATTTTGTTATAACATATTATAAGTATAGATTAAGTTACACATTTTTGCATCATAAACTTACAACGAACTGACTGTTGCTACCAGTGTAATATCGTTTAGAGCAACCTGTTCGTTATAGCAGATAGCCGCTTACAGAGAACACTGGCTACAACGTACAAAAACCACCAGTCCCCTGAAGTTCGTTATAAACGGTTTTGACTGTAAATTACAGACAAATAATTATCATAAAATACATATAAATTTACCTACCTTAATCAGTTCTTTCTTACTTAGTTGATGAAGAGAAGTGAGTTAGATAATTAATAAACAAACGTTATTATAAGTGAATTGTATTTATTGAAATAAGAAAATGAAAAAGAAATTAATGTGGACCTCGTTCTGGTTTTACAATACAGGGTTTTACAAAAGTCAACTCCTTCTATATAGAGATCAAACGCGCAATAATTACAACACCTATTAAGTCTTATGTTCAAAGTACCATAGTCTGGCAATTCAGTTCCGATACTGATTGTTTTCTTGGATATACTGGGTGTAATTCACTTGAAATGGTTACCACAAGATCAGGCAGTTAATAAATATTACTAATTGGAGGTTTCTGGGTGTAATTCACTTGAAATGGTTACCACAAGATCAGGCAGTTAATAAATATTACTAATTGGAGGTTTTACTTAAACTCCGCGAAGAATTCGCAAAAAGAGTCCCGAAATGTGGAAAGCGAACTCCTGGATACTCCATCACAACGCGTACTCTCTTAGGATTTTTTTTGTCAAAAACTAGGTCACAGTCTTGGATCACCCACCCTATTCGCCAAATTTAACACTGTGCGACTTCTACCTGTTCCCAAAAATCTTTTCTATTCTCGAATCATAAAAAAATTGTGGCCGGAAAAGGTTTTCAGTTAGATAAAAAAAGTATTGAATATTTGGAAGACTTCTCAAACTCCTGTTATTAGAAATTATTTTTACAAATTCAAACAAATATATGTTTTAGGTTAGAAGTGTCCGTCCTTCCAAGATAACAGGAAACGCCCTTATTACCTTTTACGTAGATGACTCCACCGGAAAACCAACCCCCGCAAACGATGTGGTTCATTATCTCCGTCAAAAGCTACGCGTCGACGCCAGTCTTTTGGGTTTTTCCGTCGAAAAACTTCAAACCAGCATATGCCAGAACAACTGCTCCGGACACGGCGTTTGCGACGAGTTGACGAGGAAATGCAAATGCGAAGCTTTCTGGATGCAAGACATGTTTAAAGTTTATCTCAAGTTCGAAGGAGATTCTTTCTGTATAAAAAGGAACCGTAATGGCAAACCTACAACGTATAAACTTATCGAAGACACGGAGGATGTACCACCATGTAAGTATTAGCAAAGAATACACCAACTACTTGTTGGGGTTAAGTTAGATGACTGATTTTTTTTCTAAATTTTTAATATAATAAATGTAGATGACGTCTATAAACCATGTGGAATTTTGAATCGAAAAAGTAGTATAGCTACCTTTGACTGACAATTGTCTACCTTTGTCAGTTAACGATTCTGTGAAATTGTTTAAAACCAGTAGAATAGAACAATTATACAGATCATGATGCTATAAAAACAAGATAGGATATTCCTGTAGCGCAAATACGTCCGAGTTCGCGCATCGCATGACGTAACTGTAGACCGGAATTTAAATTCTTGTTGTTAGCTTATTCGCGGTGTGCAAGTACTTGGAAGGGAAACGAGAAACGACCGTGCGCGAGTCGCGGAGAAATATTGCAACTATCTTAAATAATTCATAGTGTCAATTGAAATTGTCAAATTGACGTATATTTCATACCTTCTGTCATTGAAGCAGAAAAATTATATATTGCTCCACAATATTGGTATGATATGCAATTATTATATAAAGGTAAATTTAATTAATTGTATTTTGCTTGCAGTACTGCATTTTAATAACTAATTTTATTTACTACATACAATTGTTAACGTTTGCATAACATAACCTGCATCTTATTTTTTCTTCTTATTATTTTTTTGGACTATGGCCTTGACAATTATCCAGCAACCAGGACTAATATAATTGGCCAATATAATTAAAAGTGCGAATAAAAGTACAGAGCGTAGAAATAGAGGTCGCTTTACCGAACTTGCACGGTCCCAATAGTCCAGACTGTATCGTCGCCCCCGTTAGGTAACCTATTCCGATTCAATTTTTTTGTACAAACTCACTTAAAAAGAGTTCCTTATAACAAATACACAGAGTGCCGGGAGGTGCCGCGTTCGTAAAATTGTTTAAACAATTTTTTTAAACAAATTCAAAAAATCAATTGTTTCACTTCGTATAATTTTTTTAGATTCTTTGGGTCATTATGAGCCAAAAAGGTCTCTTGTAATTTTTCTCTAAAATTGACTGTTGTTGAGTTATACTCGATTTAATATTTGAAAAACGCGAAAATGGCCATTTTCAAGGCTTAACTCGGTTAAAAATTATTATTATGAAAGTCAAAAAGTGACTGAATCAAAGTTGAAAGCCTCCCTTATAGGATTCTGAAGAAATTTTGTCATGATTTTATTACTGAGCTGTTATTTTAAATTGTTAACCATGAGCGCTAAGTAAGGCGGCCGTCAATCTGAGTGCAAGAGATGCACCATTGACGGCCGGAATGGTGCATCTCTTTTAGCGCTCTTTGTTAATAATTAAAAATAACAGCTTACTAATAAAATAATGACAAACATTTCTTCAGGATCCGGTAGGGTGGACTTTAAACTTTGATTTGGTCACTTTCTATCTTTCATAGTAATAATTTTTAACTGAGTTATTAAGCCTTGGAAATGGTGATTTTCGCGTTTTTCAAATATTAAATCGCGTATAACTCGACAACAATAAATTTTAGAGAAAAATCACAGGAGACCTTTTTTATTTATAATAACCCAAAAAATCTAAAAAAAAATTGAACGAATTGAAAAAATTATTTTTTTGAATTTGATTAAACAATTTTTTGACCGCGGCACCTCCCGGCACCCTGTGGATTTGGTCTAAGGAACTCTTTTTTAGTAAGTTTGTGCAAAAAAATCGAATCGAAATAATTTATCTAACGGGGGCGACCATACAGCCTGGACTATACAACCGCGAGCAATTCAAACTAATCGGACATTACGAACCATTACAAACTTGGATCTCCAGTTACGTCACGACTCCCTTCTCTTCGAGATGCGCTCGAGATACACTTAACAGTGTAATGGTCAGCATAGTTGCCTTCCAAGCAGTTAATCCTGGCAGGATCGCCATGTCGTAAATAAGTGTGTATATTGCCTTTTAGGTCCATATTAATTAAAACTCTGTTGTTTGGCTAACATTATATTTACATCGAACAAATGGTGATTTTATATCCACTACTATTTATCTTATACCACTACATTTGTACATCTCAAGTATCTAATAATAACTCTAATACAAAATTCACCTACACTGCATTTTTATACCCGCCGACATAATATGAATACATCACGTTTATAATTCATGGTCAAAAGTCAGTGTCTTCGTATCGGGCTAATACCCTATATTATATTTTGATAAAGTTATCTAAAATTTAAAACATATTTTATATAGATTATCCCAACTATACTACAGCGCAATACATTATCTTGTTATTTATAGTATCATGATACAGATAGGAAAGAACTTACAGTTAAGAATTGTATGAAGATGATGTTCGAGACGAGTTACGTGCCAACCAGTACCCAGTCCCAGTCTGACTAAGAAATGAATTCCTTCTTTAGGTGCCGCCTCTAATGGATGTTGAAGATGAATTCTGCAAATTCATCTCTATCCTGCGTTTTTGTTATTAAGATTTGGAGGCCGTCCTGTTCAGTCCTTAATGTTATGCGGTCAGGTTATTTGTTGTCTACCAGGACCATGTTTTCCTTCTAGTTTTTCTTCCATTATTAGTTGAAGGAGGTATTTTGATAAATTCTTGAAGTGCATGATCTCTATTCATACGTTTTAGAACTTCTTCACTTCTAAGATGGTCAGTCCATGGAAGTTTTATAATATGGCGGAGTATCACACGTATTTCAGGCGGTCAAATGACTGAAATAAAGTCGAGGAGAGAAATGTCAAGAAATGCGTTCGTAATAACGAAAACAATTATCTGCAATAAAGACTTTACATTGGAACTGAGAGTAAGACCTCTGAGGTGTTACGTGTTTTCGATACTGCAATGTGAGCTTGAGAGCTGGAAACTGAAGCAAGAACACTTAAATAAGCTACAGTCATTTGAGATGTGGTGTTACAGATGGATGCTTAAAATAGCATGGACACAGAAAAAAACAAACACGAAAGTATTGCGAGAAATAGGCAAAGAATACGCTATACATAGAAAACACAATAAAAACAAGAAAGTTGCAATATCTGGCCACGTAATGAGGGGAAAAACCAAAAGTTGAAATATTATGAACACCTGTACAATTTGTTTATTGAAGTTTGTAGATCTTTTACAAAAAATAACGAGGATCCTAGTGCAAAAAGTAATAAATAAAACACATGAAACGAATGTCTATTTTGGCACAAACAAAACGAACCGAAAATTCAAAAATTTATTACACTGGAAAATAGGTATAAAACTAAATTTGAGTTGTTCATTCAAGAAGAGGTAACCTGGAACCACAAATAGGCCGAATCTCTCTGCGAAATTTTACCTAACAATATGGTAAATAGACTCCGGTGCGTAAGCAATTTGTTGGCTCCATATGGCACTCGTAGGCGTTAATGGGTTAAAAGTACAACTTTCGTTCGTCTTTAGCAGATGCCGCCACGGCATCCATGTCATAATCTTTCGTTTGTGGATCGAGGCTGACGGCCAGAATTTTAGTGGTTCAGAGAGAATCAAATATGTGCTCTCTGAAGAGACTCTAACAAGAATCAAAACTAGTTAGAGCACTTTTGGCGCTCTCTGAACTAACTAAAATAAGACGGCTCTTATGGTGTAACCAAAAGATTAGTTCTGATAAAGTTTTATTTTTAATATTGTTAATATTAAAAGTAAAACTTTCGTTCGTAATGTTTTTTTATCCTATACGGTCCTAGTACGGTCCTTAATAAAGTATTATATTTTTTTAGATACATCGAAAAAAGCCAACTTCTCGGACAGCGATACCGATTCTGACGTAGTCTTCGAGTCCCGATCGAAGCCTCCACGATTTTCGGACACGAGAAACGGCCACAAGCCGAGCAGAAACGGGTTTCCGAAAGGGGGACGCAGGATAAAAACTTAGTATAAGTATTTATTAGACGGTATACGCCAAGTCGATAACGATTTTCACTTTCCTATTTAGTAATGTGATTTTTATTTATTGTGATTATATTTTAAACATACTTTTTACGTTGATCTATACTGAATTATTGTTATTTTAGATTTTTACGAAAAGGTAAACTTTTAGCCTAAATGTTTACGTACGTAAGTAAATTGGACGTTCTGGTTCATTAGTAAAGTTCCATAACTCAGTAGTAAGTACAATTTATGATTAACAATATTTCTTTCAAAAATATTTTCCAGTTTGTATAGTACTGTAAGTTGGATGTCTATCAGCCAAGAGACCAAGCAGGTTTTAGAGCAGGATATGACACGAATGACTATAACAAGCCATTAGTCCTGATATTTGTTGACTACAAAAAAGCTTTCGACACAATGAGTCATTAAAAAATGTTAAAAGCCTTAACAGAGTGCCGTATAGATCATCGCTATATAAACATGATCAAATACATCTATCAAAATCCGACAGCAATCGTGAAACTGGTAGATAGAAAGACCAAAGCATTTAAAATATGGAAATGAAAGTAATAAGATCAATAACGGGTATATTATTAAGAGACAGACAAAGCAACAGAAGTATACGCGAACAATACCAAATTGAAAATGTTAACAGGTGGATAAAAACAAGAAAAAGAAACTGGAACGAACAAGTAAACCGAATGGGACCAGATAGATTAACGAATATCTGTAAAAACAACAAGCCGTATAGCAGAAGACCTGTTGGAAGGCCGCCGAAAAGGTGGAAAGATAATGTACAGTTAACAACAACTGAAACAGAATAAGAGGCAGACAAACAGGACTAATCCTAATCGCACGAAGAAGAAGAAGCATTTAAAATAAATGCTTCTAAAATAAAACGGGGAGTGCGACAGGGAGACACAATTTCACCAAAATTGTTTACAACATTGTTTACAACAAGGCCGCAGTCATGTTCGGATGTTTGAGAGATGTGGTCTGGAATAACCCATATATGAGAATTGACAACAAAGTTAGAATTTATAAAACTTGCATCAGACCTGTTATGACTTATGGTATTGAATCAAGAGAGAAGACACCAATAAAACTAAAAGCATGCTACGAACAGCCGAAATGAAGACACTAAGAGCAATAGCAGGAAGACAAGAAAGTATAGAATGCGAAACAATATCATCAGGGAACAATGTGGCGTGCAAGATGTAGTCAGATGGTGTAGGCAAAGACGAAGAGAATGGTTCAGTCATGTAAAAAGAATGGAGGAGCACAGACTACCAAGAATCGCGGTAGAAGGAAAACCAGCTAGCAAGCGTCCACCGGGGAGACCACCAAAAAGATGGAGAGATAGCTGGCCGTCTACCTATCAAGAAATACTTCAACGTCGGGATTAACAGATCGACAGATCTACAACAAGTATTACAAGTAAGTGCTTACAACATTAATAGAGCATTTGCAAGAACGCAAATCTGAATGAAAAAGGAATGAATGTCAACGGAGAAATACTTAGTCGCTTGAGGTTCGTTGACGATATTGTTCTTTTTGCTGACAGCATCGATGATGCAGTATCGCAACTGGAGAAACTATACCTAGCCTCCCTACAAGTTATACTAAAAATCAATCTTACAAAAACACAAATCATGACAAATCTTGTGTTGAGCGAAAATATTTCAGTAAATGTCCCCTAAATGTCCCAGGAAAGTCCTGTCAGCATTTTAAACATTCCTTGAATGTTTTGTTGGAACATTCCATGAATGTCTACGAATGTTCTTTGGACATTCACAGTATATTTTTTATACATTTCCTGGATATAGTCGCTGATGTGACATAATACCTCCGATTTGTTTTTTCATGAGTTTTTTAAGAGAGACTAAAAACTTTTTTTACAGTCACCTCCTATTTTCATATGATATTTTTTGACATGTTTTGTATTAAATTTAACTATCTATTTACTACAAAACATGTCAAAATAACATGTGAAAACAGGAGATGACCCTAAAAATGGTTTTTCGTCTCTTACAAAATTCATGAAAAAGCAGATAGGAGGTATTGTCACATCACCGACGATATACTAGAAGTATATGTGGCCATACCAAATAATACATCCTTGATAAATATAAACATTTTTATTGCACAAAATCTTGTCATATATTTTTTTTCATAATCACTACGATGATGATTCATTGTATTGAATTGTACATTACAATTACAATCTGGTCATAACTGCGTACATAACAAGTCATAAGAGTTTACCCCATAGCGTCTCTTATCTAATCTAACAAGATCTTGCACTATTCTAACATACACAGGCACACAAGCACTATGCTCTGCTTTTCACTATCACTTATCACTCAAACTAGTTCAAAAGGCTTTGTCCTCTTCAATCTTCTAGTTTGCCCAGTAGTATCGAGGAGCTGGATTTCCTCAATATTCTTGTAGGTACTTATGAATTTGTTGCTCGTGACTTCCAATTTTACTCCAACTTTAAAAACAAATCCAGCTGTAAAATATTTATGTGCCTGAAGGCTTTTGTATGCTTTCATCTGCTGCTTAGAGTAGTAACTATGAGACTCCACCAGATATGTATAAATATCTATAATAGTAATTTGGTGGAATGCACTTTACTGTAAAATCCAATTCTGACTGAATTGTATATGGATCTAAATCCCCAATTATTTTCAGCTTCAATAAATATCTAAAACAATAAAAGAAATAATGTTATTGCTTGCAAAATTCATCAATATTGATAAGTATCAGGGAAAATGAACAGTAAAGTAAATAAAAATTGTTTCCCCTACCTTTCTCCAACATCTGGAGTTTCCAATAATAATTTCCTTAAATAATCACTTTGCATTGTGGTAAAGTTTATAAAGTTCACAAAATACAGCAAACGAAATCCAAATGAATCCAAAATAGGCAAAATACGACGATAAACAATGAAAAATAGATATTACAAACATAACCTCTGTAACTTTTTGTATGCCAACCAGAAGTCACGTGGTTTGGATTGCCTAATGCGAATACATTGATACACGCGCGGCAAATTTGAAAATGAACGCAAATTGAATAGTAAATGGCCTCTCTTAAAATATAGGACATTGGTAGTATGTTCATAGAATGTCTTGTGGTAATATTCCACCAATAATTTAATCAGATGTTCACCGAATGTTCCTTGAATGTCCACGACATTCAAACATTAATAGAACTTTGATAGTACATTCCTGGAATGTTTTGTGTTAGGGTGAAGTCAGAACTGCTTATTTGTTTCAAAAGAAAAGTCTTTGATCAGTGCGTGTTGCCAGTACTTACATATGGTGCAAAATCTTTAACAATAACCAAGAAAGTAAGAAAAAAAATTGTGTTACCCAAAGAGCCATGGAACGCTTGATGTTAGGCATTTTTTGTTCCCTTCATACATATAAATCAAAAATGAATAACCATTTTCAATTTCGTAACTGCACGCCGGGGTTTGTCCTGGTTGGGTTATAGAGAGCAGCATATGTGCCTCCTGATGAGAGACTAGTAAGTTTCGAAACCGGTAGAAGTGTTTGCTGCACTCTCTGATTGAACTAGAATATGATGCGGATGTACTTTCGTGTTGCAATGAAATTGAAAATGGTTATTCATTTTTGAAATAAAACAATTTGAAAACAATAATTTGACATTATATGTAACCTCCAATGTTATGACAGACGACAGTTGCCATTTACCATCTCACTGAATATAATAATGACGTCATATATACTCGTCACTACTTCTAGCTAATGTAATGCTCGCTGTAAAATGCCATGGCAAGATCATCTGATTATTCCCTATATATTTGTAAAAATAAAACTATGTTTATTTTCAATAAAACCACATTTAGGTATTTTAAGTTATTTATAGTTTTAGGTGGCATGACTGTGTAATTTTAGTTTCAATGACATTTGTAAATTATTTGATAGTTGTCAAAAACTCATAGCGTAAGAAATAGCATTGTTCTTGATTCTCTTTTTAGGTTTGTATTTTTAAGTTATTTTAGTTATTTTATATTAATGTTTATAATCTTTATTGTACATATTGTAAATAAACTCTTTTTAGATGAATTCATACTACTATCTCTTACAAGAATAAGAGTAGGAAACAACTCTTATAAATCAAGAACTTAGGCTGACCAAGCGAAAATAGCGATAAAAATAGATTTTCAAGCCGTTATTTGTACAAATTAAGGATGAATATTGCATCAATGAGAATTTGTATTGCTATAGAAGCAAGCAGTAGTGATAGTAAGAATAATGTATATAAATTTAAGTGGTTGCAGCCAACAGAGTCCTGTTTCTATTATGAGATGCCTGCTGAAAAGCAACTTCAAGATTATCATTCTGAACTATTTCGTCTGAAAAAAGTGAAAAATGTTTTAGCATCTATGAAATCAAGAGGATGCTTTAGAACATGTACCATTACCTTAGATGATAATTTGAAAGTGATTTATTTTGATTCAGATGGTGATGTGGTTTATCAAAATGAGTACCTACAACAGACCTTATTACCAGTGTATGAGAAGAAAGAAGCGATTGAACAATCTCCACCATTAGTCGAGTTGCTCCAGAAACTTGGTGAAACTAGTATACCTAAAGTTGAAAAGAAAAATTACAAAAAAATAAAAGATGATTTCGTACTTCGAAATTTTGATGGTAAAAATGTTCCAATGAATTCATGGCTCAAGACCTTCGAATCAGAATGTTCGCGATGTGAGGTGGATACTGATAAAGACAAGATTTTGATTTTACGTCTGTTTCTTGATGGAATAGCAAAGGAATGGTTTGAATCAAAAATAATAACATTAGGCTTAGATAATAGTTTTGAGGTATGGAAAGTTAATTTTTTTGATAGTTTTTGTGAAACAGGTTGGGATAATCATAGAAAAGCTTATTCTTTTAAGTATATAGGTGGTAGTCTTGTTGATTATGCATTTCGCAAAGAAAATTTATTGCTAAATATCAAAAATGATTTTCCTATTGATATATTAATTGATTTAATTGTGACAAATTTGCCAATTCATATACAAAATAATATTAATAAAGCTGAGGTTGCAACAATGGAAAAATTGATAGGTGAGTTACGAAAATTGGAGAGTTCAGTTATAAGCAAGAAGAATAAATCAGAGACAAACCCAAATTTTGTACAAATACCTACCAAATTAAATACAATAATACCAAAAGAAAAAAATAGTTGTCAATATTGTGATAAAAAAGGATTCCCTGGGAGGTTTCATCCAGAGGCAATGTGTCGTTTAAAGCAAAAAGATAGGACAATACAAGAAAACAAATCAAATGATATTCAATATGTTAATAATATTGCTATACAGGAGACATTAAATGAAAGGGTAACCGACCAAAAAAACTGAATTTGCTGCCATTGATCAAATTAAAAGTATTCCTAAATAATAGAGAATTATGTGGAATCTATGACCCAGGTTCGAATGTTACTCTTCTGAATTCGAAGGTAGCAGGTAAGTTGGGATTAGTTATTCATGAAGATAGGAATATGTTTAAAACGATAAATGGCAGAACAAATTTTACAGGAAAACTAATTGCAAAAATGAAAATTAATAAAATTGAGAAAAATGTTAATCTTTTTGTAATTAATGATGAATATTTCGAGTATGATATTCTACTTGGATTGGATTCTATTTTGAATTTTCAAATGAAACAAGATTTTGATTTAGAAATTTATCAAAGATTAGATCTAGATATTGAAGAGAAGATTGAAAAGTTTAATCACAATGTTAATTTGACAGAATATTCAATAAACTTTAATGAAGGAATTCCCACAGAGCTTTTTGAAGCAAAATTGGAACATTTAAAGCCAGAGCAGAAAAGTAAAATAGAAATATTACTAAATAAATATGACAATATTTTTGCAAAACATAAATTTGATATTGGGCAAGTTCAAAATAATGAAGCTCAAATCAAACTTTTAGAACATAAATTTGTCGCAAAGAAGCCATACAGATGCTCACTAGAGGACCAAAAAGAGATAGAATTTCAAATTGGACAATTGTTAAAAGCAAATTTAATAGAAGAATCATCTTCGCCCTTTGCAGCACCCGTTACATTGGCTCTTAAAAAAGATGAAGGATCTAAAACAAGATTATGCATTGATTTTCGTGAATTAAACAAATTAATTGTTCCCGAACCACAACCTTTTCCATTAATTGACGAGATTTTGACCAAAACAAGGAATGCTAAATTCTTTACTACTTTAGATATAAATTCTGCTTTTTGGTGTATTCCAGTTCGGAATAAAGATAAATATAAGACAGCTTTTGTTACACAAGATGGTCATTGGCAATGGAAATGCTTACCTTTTGGGCTTAAAACATCACCAGCAATATTTCAAAGAATTTTAAGTAATATTATCAGAAAACATAATTTAAACCCATTTTGTATAAATTACATAGATGATATTTTAATATTTTCAGTATCATTTGAAGAACACTTAGAGCACATTGAAAGACTCATGGAAGCCATTCTTGAAGAGGGATTTAGGCTTAAACTTCTAAAATGTAATTTTGCAAGAGAAGAGGTAAAATATTTGGGACACATTGTGGGAAACAATTCAGTTCGTCCTTTACATGATAATTTAATATCGATCAGAAATTTTCCAGCACCAGATACCAGAAAAAAAATACGACAGTTTTTGGGAAAAGTAAATTTTTACCACAAATATATAAAAGATTCAGCTAGGTTATTAGAGCCATTACATAATTTACTTAGAAAAGATATTAAATTTCACTGGTCTTTAAGCTGCCAAACAGCCTTTGATAAGGTAAAGAGTATCCTCTGCTCTGAACCTATTCTAGCTATTTTTGACCCAAATGCTCCTACAGTTATATATTCCGATGCTAGTATTTTAGGAGTTGGTGCAGTTCTCAAACAAAAACAAGAAGATGGAGAAATGAAACCTGTGGCTTACTTTTCAAAAAAATTGAACAAATATCAGAAAAACAAAAAAGCAATTTTTTTAGAATGCCTGGCAATTAAAGAAGCATTAAAATTTTGGCAATACTGGCTAATGGGAAGAAAATTTGTCGTTATTACTGATCATAAGCCACTTGAGGGAAGAGAACTTCGTACAAGACCAGATGAAGAATTAGGAGATATGACTCATTTTCTTTCACAATTTGATTTCGACATTAAATATGAACCTGGAAAAGAAAATGTAGAAGCAGACTGCCTTTCTAGAAACCCAGTTTTGGAAAATATAGAAAATGCAGAAACATTTATAAAAACAGTGAACCTAGTGACATTAACTGAGATAAAACAGGACCAGAATAATAATCGACAAGCTATAGATAAAATGATAGGAACAATTTCCAACCAAGATGTATTCTATAAATTAAGGAAGAACCAGAAAAAAATAATATTATCCAAAGATTTTGGAGTGGAGTTAATAACAAAAATTCACAAATTTTATGGTCATATTTGTGCTGGTAAAGTAATTAACAAAATTAGGAATTTTTACTACATTAAGAATTTGGATTTACTGGCAAAAGATATCTGCCAGAAATGCGAGATTTGCTGTAAAAATAAAACAAGAGTAGGTCCAAAATATGGTCTCTTGTCACAATTAGGTCCGGCAAAAGAACCTTTCGAGATAATGTCCCTAGATACAATAGGAGGATTTGCTGGCAATCGTTCAACAAAAAAATACCTCCACTTACTTGTAGATCATTTTACCAGATATGCATTTGCAGTTACTTCCAAAAATCAGACGACAGGTGATTTTATTAAACTAATCTCTAAAATTCAAGATAAACACCCCATAAAAACATTGTTAACAGATCAGTATCCGGGAATTAATTCCAAAATATTTAGAAATAATATGAAACAGTTAAATATTCAACTGGTTTTTACAGCAGTGGACTGCCCATTTTCGAATGGTTTAAATGAAAGACTTAATCAAACATTAGTTAATAGGATAAGATGTAAACTAAATGAAACTAGAAGTAGAGCATGGACAAAAATAGCTGAAGAATGTATAGATGAATATAATAGAACAGATCATTCCATAACCGGATACAGCCCAGAATATTTGCTTTTTGGAAAAGCGGATCCGATTGTTCTCGAGGAACTTTGTGAAACAAGAAATGTATCAAAAGATAAGCAAATAGCTTATAAAAATTCAGTACGACATCATGAATATAATAAAAAGCTGTATGACAAAAATAGAAAATTCCATGAATTTAAAGAAGGAGATTGGGCATATGTAGAAAATAAATCCAAACTAAATAGAAAAAAACTTGATGAAGTAAGACTAGGCCCATTTCAAATAAAAAAACAAATTTCAAATACTTTATATGAAATAGATATTGGATACAAAAGGAACGATATGAATTATTTTCACATCTCAAAATTGTTGCCTTGTGACCAACCATAGACTTTCATGGTTTGTCATACCTGTTGGTGGGGGGATGTAAAAATAAAACTATGTTTATTTTCAATAAAACCACATTTAGGTATTTTAAGTTATTTATAGTTTTAGGTGGCATGACTGTGTAATTTTAGTTTCAATGACATTTGTAAATTATTTGATAGTTGTCAAAAACTCATAGCGTAAGAAATAGCATTGTTCTTGATTCTCTTTTTAGGTTTGTATTTTTAAGTTATTTTAGTTATTTTATATTAATGTTTATAATCTTTATTGTACATATTGTAAATAAACTCTTTTTAGATGAATTCATACTACTATCTCTTACAAGAATAAGAGTAGGAAACAACTCTTATATATTTTTTCAAATTTAAAATATGGCAACAATGGAGAATAGTAGGATGATAAATAACTTTTCTATTTCCATTAGAATTTCTAATTTCACGAATTTAGAAGAACCAGAAACGACAGGTTTTGAAACTATAAGAGAACGGAAATTTAATGAGACACGATAAGTACGAATTTCTACAAAATTATTGAACTTTACTAGTTTACTGTATTGCACGTTTGTTTTAGTTGGGTAAATCATTCCAGAAAAGGAAAATAGTTTGATAAGTGTAACTTAATCCGTCTGTAAAAAGGGTTTGTCAGACAAAGAGCTCTTTAAAATTTTAAAAATAATTTTTTAGTTCTTTAACGCTAATAGAACTGCCTAAGTGTATGACTTTAATTTATAAAGCTATTATTGCAGATATAAAACTAAAACTTGTATTTTGCTCAAATGTACCAGTGTTGTAGATCATATAGAGAGTCTTAAGCTTAATTTTCATTTTAACTATAGTCCCAATATTAATCGATTTTTGAAGATATGAATCTAGGTTGAAAGACTTGTTCAAATTGACTTTCATCTTCTTTACCGCAACTATTATTAAACCTCTAGCACAATGGCCTGTGTAATTAGATTAGGCTCGTGTTAGTTGATTCATTTCTAAATCTAACCTATTCAACTTCCAATATTTGATGGAATATACGAGTATTAGTGGCAACAAAAAGTAAACATCTTTGAGTAAAAATAAATCAAATTTGATCTTAGAATAGGGCTTCTACTATGTGCCTATGCGCATTTCGATTTCAATCAATCTCCTCAGAGCATCTCTGTAGAAGCATTGAACTGGAATCAAATCTTTCTCATCTTTCGGTGTAATTATTAAAATAATTACAAAAGATGCTACCCGCACCATGAATAATAAGTCAAAAGAGGCGGAAACTAAAATTCGGATTATTGTCCTATCTGCTTCTTAAACTGTAAATATAAAGCAGAATATATATGTATACACCGTTATTAGGCGTCAACGCCCTTCGGTAGGGATCTATGGAGGAGTATCACCAAGCCGCAAGCCCGTATCCCTTGCCGTACCGCTCCTCCATAGGCCGATCAGACACCACTTTATTCCAGACCAAGTCGTAGATTCTATTGAATTTTATACTATCGACGTTGGCCTGTTATTAATTTTATGACCTGCTGAGGCTCGAACCGTCGGCGTCGATCGCAAATCCACTAAACTTGTCGACCGACTGCGCCTCAGCGAACTGGACCATCTAGACCGACATCCAGCTTAAAGCAGAATACAGTTATGAATTAATCGGCAAGGGAATCTTACATGCATATATGATTGCGACATAACTACAGGTCTAATCGTCCCTAGCAAACAGTATAATATAGAGGGAGAAAACTGGGATAGACCGTGTTTGATTTCTACTATTAATTTTGACTTAAATAAATTTTTCAGAAATCAATAATCCATAAAAAAAATTGGGATGGTGTGATACTTGCGTTAAAGGAGACATATGTGATTTTTAATATGATCATTTCTACAATAACAAAAGACTAAAGGGCCGGTTGTTCGAACGGTAATCAACAATGATCACTATCAAATATTTAATTACTCTCACATCTGTCAATGTCAACTTTGGTTGGGTTGCTGAAAACATAATTGATTATAATTATGAGATTAGTTAATCAATTAACGTAACAATTATTAACATAATTGATTAACTAATTTCATAATTGTAATCAATAATTATATTTTCAGCAACCCAATCAAAGTTGACATTGACAGTTGTGACAGTAATTAAACATTTGATAATGATCATTTTTGATTAGCGTTCGAACAACCGGCCCTAAATGTTCAGTACAATTATTAAATTTTTTTGTACTTAATTTTACATCTTTCATTTATATTTTAAAAACTACTTAGGCGAAGATCTTTTAGGTAATAAATTGAATATTCTAATCGGTTATATATACTGGGGTACAACTGCAAAATAAACGTGATCGAATTATTTACCAATCAATTTTTAAGGCTGTTCGTATTATTTTTAGTGTTCATTTTTCTAGACTAATATTCAGTTAGTGTGCAGTATGGTTTATGTAATATGGATGACGTTTGTTTTGCTTATTAGATAGGGTATTTGGAGTTATGCCAAAGATATTTGGGAATATACTGTCTTGGGAAACTGTTCAAGCTATAAACTAAGTAAAGATCTAACGTCAGTATTAATAAATATTAGATCATTTTTTAACTTCTACTCTGGAAGGGGCAAAATGATTAGAAAGGGAGACGAATCATTTAAATAAACACTCTACACCTTGCCTTGCGAGAGTTGTCTTTTTAGTTTTGCATATAGCCATAAAGAGACAAAAAATACATAGACTTAAAGTACCTACTTGCTTTGTAAAAATATATAGACTATTGCTTTTCAAAAAATGTCCCATCAAGATCGATACACGTTTGCATACGTTCAAACCAATTGGTAAAACAGTTATTCCAGTCTTCAGTTGACACCTGCAAAATCGCTTTTTTATTGGCATGGATTGCTTCTTCTGGGGACAGGAATCGCTACCCACGCATTGAATTCTTGATCTTTGGGAACCTGAAGAAGTCGTTGGGACGTTGGGGGTCGGGGATGCACGATGGATGGATGGTTCAACAATTCGATGTTTTGAAGCTCCAAAAAAACTATAATTCGCCGTTGTGTGTTACGTTGTCGGAATTTCGTGATAACTTCTGGTAAGAAAACGGATATATAGTAACCAGAAGTAAATTTTGACAGAAAAATGTGCGACCATTTTCTTTGGCACGCTTCGAGAACGGATCACTTTTGTTGGTTTCTTCTCATCGTGAAACACTGGATTGTCGTTTGTTTTCTGGTTCATAGGAGTTAATTTAAAATTTATCGCCACTAACAATACTGTAAACAATTTTTGAGTTTCGTTGGTTGAACCGTTCCAATGTTTTTGGACACCAATTGACGCGAACCGTTTTTTGCTCTTTTGTGCAAATGAGGGATCCAACGGGAAACCAATTTCGTAACACCCAGTTCTTCATGTAGGATCTTTTGGATCGAGTTCTTTGAAATGTCCAAAGATGTCTCTATCTCAAGTATATTACACGGCGGTCATCTTTAATTAGCTGACGAACCACATCAATGTTTTGCTGTGTGACTGCTGTTTTGGGTGAACCTGGCCTGGATTCGGCGCTGAGACTGGGGCGACCACGTTGAAGTTCGCAATACCAGCAGAAAAAAGTTGACTAATGTGATGCTAAAAGATTGAGATTACATTTTTGTCTCAAGGTTTTATTGGTAACGCCCTTTAGCGGTATATGCAAAACTAAAAAAACAAACCTCGTACGATAAATATAAGGTTTGTTCCCACTCGATACAAAACTGTTCTTGAATCGTTACGCGCATGCGCAATAACGAATAATTATGCACAGTAACACATTTTTCGTTACTGCGCATACTCGTAACCGTTCAGGAACGGTTTTGTATCGAGTTGGAACAAACCTATTGTCTTTACCAACTAATTAATAAAAGGACAAAATGGAGAAAAAGTAATGACAATTGAGATGTAAGGTTCGACAAAACAAGTCGAGAGAGAGTGTTGTAATACGGTAAACATTTTTATCGCAAAACAGTGTACCAAAATACAGTATATTTTCAAGGCAAACGTTGTAATTATATTTGAAATCGAGGTAATTATGTGTGCCAGGTCAATTGCGAATACAATATTTACCAATTTTCTAGTCTGTTAAAAATGAAAAATTTATCTAAAAAATAAGAGTAAAAATGGAGTTACTGTGATATTTGTTGAGTTCACATAGTGATAATGATAATAAGAACCTAAGAGAACTACTAAGAGAACTGAAAAGAACTAAAAATCTGTAAGAGACCCTTCGGCAAAATCCAACAGTAACAATTAAAATATTTAAAGAATATGGAGACTCATAGACAGCCGAAGGCGCCGAGGAAGATCTTCAACGAGATGGATTGACCAGATCACAGGAAATTGCAAAAGACCTGTGCATGATGTAATATGAATGATCAGACAAATTTAAGGAGGCAGACCATACACGATATCACGACAACCACTACACTCCCTCCAGAGATTCAAGAGTAAAGAGAGAGATAAAACGCTACGTATAAAACGTAGTGTCTTCTCCAGATGTATTAATCCAATAAGTATTAGTCCAAGAGGCAGCGCTGAAAAATTTCTCTGAATTTACTAAAGCCAGTTATTTCACAGTTGATTACTGTGATTGTGTCGAGAAACATACTGCGGTCGGTCAAGCGAAACGTAGAACAGGTGGTACTGACAGCTTGTCAAAGTTGCTTACCTGCGGAGGTAATTAAATCCATTTACTAAGGCTGAAAATCAGTACACACATTCAAAATTGAATATAAATAAAAGTTATTATAGTCGGTCAGCTGTATGACGGGACAGAGCCGGTCGGTCGGCCCCAATGAATGTACAGGGTTATTCACTATATTTTGACCCCCTCTAAACTGCTTTATTTACCGAATTAGAAAAAAATGTAAAATACAAAACTTATTCAATTTTTAATTTGTGATTTTTTGACATATATATCGTACTAGTGACCTCATCCCTCTGGGCGTGATGACGTAATCGACTATTTTTTTTAATGAGAATAGGGGTCGTGTCCTAGCTCATTTGAAAGGATATTCAATTCCCTATTTAGTAATATAAACATTAACATGATTGTTTATACAGGGTGTCTAAAAAAAAACATTTTTTTAAAGTAAATTAATTGTTTAATTAATAATTCAAAAAAAAATTTACACCCTGTATGAATAATGATCTTAATGTTTATATTACTGCATAGAGAATTGAATAACCTTTCAAATAAGCTTGGACATGACCCCCTATTCTCATTTAAAATAGTAGTCGTTTACGTCATCACGCCCAGATGGATGACGTCACTAGTATGATATATATTTCAAAAAATAATAATTTAAAAATCGAATAACTTTTGTATTTTACATTTTTTTCTAATTCTGTAAATAAAGCAGTTTACAAGGGGGTCAAAATATAGTGAATAACCCTGTACATTCATTGGGGCCGACCGACCGGCTCTGTCCCGCCATACAGCTGACAGACTATAATAGTTAATTTATATTCAATTTAGAATGTGTGTACTGATTTTTCAGCCTTAGTAAATGGATTTAACTACCTCCGCCGGTAAGCAACTTTGACAAGCTGTCAGTACCACCTGTTCTACGTTTCGCTTGACCGACCGCAGTATGTTTCTCTACACAATCACGGTCATCAACTGTGAAAAAACTAGCTTTAGTAAATTCAGAGAGATATTTCGGCGCTGCCTCTCTGTCTATATCTTCTTTATGCTTATTTTCATATTCAACAAA
Organism: Diabrotica virgifera virgifera; assembly: GCF_917563875.1. Classification (NCBI taxonomy): domain Eukaryota; kingdom Metazoa; phylum Arthropoda; class Insecta; order Coleoptera; family Chrysomelidae; genus Diabrotica; species Diabrotica virgifera. Next base: position 64,849,315 of record NC_065445.1, on the reverse strand, counting down.
TGCTACAAGTACCAGTAATCACATAATAAATTCTTGATTGACTGAAAAAATTCTTATGTGACCGATACAAAAATTGTTTTTCGTACAAATTGATCAATGCTGTTTAGTTTTTGATAAAAATAAGAACAAGTGTAAAAGTAAGAAACGATGTAAATCGTTTTCAAATATAAGAATTTTTATAAAAACCTCCCTGCATTGGTTAAAACTAAAATTTAGGGGTGGTTAATTTGTTAAGTGTACGTTATATATTTTGGTAAAATTGAGTACTTGTCGAAGGGATAATTGAGGGTGCCAAAATGATTTAAGTATGTATACATTTTCTTTGGTAACTATGTGTTTTTTAGTCTTTTTTAACCAAAAGCTATGTGTGGCATCTTAATATTGCGATTTTATTTGAAATTAATACCATATTATTTCACAAGTTAATAAAATAACTTGAGCAGGGAATTAACACGTTGGCTGCCGTGAGACACAAATGTTGTGTCTCATGTTGTTTTCGATAACAGCCGCGTGGCACACCGTAGCTGTCACAATAGCATAGAAGCCGGAGCCTCGTGCCCGTAAGGACTCCCATTTTTTAACATTATGGCAGTCAACGTGTTAATGTAGAAATTACCATTATACAGGGTGTCCCGAAAAGATTGGTCATAAATTATACCACAGATTCTGGAGTCAAAAATAAGTTGATTGAACCTCACTTACCTATATACAATAGTGCACACAAAATAAGTTACAGCCCTTTGAAGTTACAAAATGAAAATCGATTTTTTTTCATTTATCGAAAACTCTTAGAGATTTTTTATTGTAAATGGACATATGGCATTCTTATGATAGCAACATCTTAAAAATAAATTAAAGTGAAATTTGTGCACCCCATAAAAATTTTATGGGGGTTTTGTTCCTTTAAACCCCCCAAAGTTTTGTGTACGTTCCAATTAAATTATTATTGTGGCACCATTAGTTAAACACGGTGTTTTTAAAACTTTTTTGCCTCCTAGTACTTTTTCTCTAAGCCAGATTGTATCGACAAATTTTGAATATTTGTCGAATCCACCACATATTTGTATATGGTTAAGTAGGATTATAGAGACCTGTTAATAATCTGAAAATGTATTTATAATTTACATTTTTAGGTATATTTTGAAAAAGAAGCCACATCCCGATAAAAGGTGACTTTTCAAAAAAATACTAAGAGGCAAAAAAGTTTTAAAAACACTGTGTTTAACTAATGGTACCACAATAATAGTTTAGTTGGAACGTACACAAACATTTGGGGAGTTTAAAGGATCAAAACCCCCATAAAAATGTTATGTAAATATATTAAAAAAGAAGCCGCATCTCGATAAAAACTGGCTCATTGAAAAAATACTAAGAGACAAAAAAGTTTTAAAAACGTTGTGACTAACTAATGGTACTACAATAATGAATTAATTGGAACGTACACAAAAGTTTGGGGGGGGGGTCTAAGGGAACAAAACCTCCATAAAATTTTTATGGGGTGGACAAACTTCACTATAATTTTGTTTTAAGATGACCCTGCCATAAGAATAATACATGTACATTTTCTATAAAAAATCTCTAATAGTTTTCGATATATTGAAAAAAATCGATTTCATTTTGTAACTTCAAAGGGCTGTAACTTATTTTGTGTGCACTATTGTATATAGGTAAGTGAGGTTCAATTAACTTATTTTTGACTCCAGAATCTGTGGTATAATTTATGACCAATCTTTTCGGGACACCCTGTATAAATGAAAATACTGAAAATTTGGTCGTTTAATGGTATTCATGATTACTCTGGGAAAGTTATTATACACATAAAAGCACCAAGTACTCTCACACAAATGATATTTACAAACGTTTAGATTGTTTGTTGTTTGTTGCAATATATCTAAGATTTAGAAAACTTAAGACGAGGAATTGGGAAAATTAAGCCCAAAATACTGTAATTATACGTTGAGAAATAGGAAATTTCAAAAACATAGCACATTTGGCTTTGAAATGATCTAGCTAAATCATTTTTTAATACTATTTTCTCGTTTAAAAATAAAAACATGAAATATAAAATAAATTTTCTTTAATAATATGGTGTTATTTTCTATTAAAATTACGGGTTTCTTCATTAAGAAAGTTGTAGTATTATAAACTTTTACTAGTTATTATTACTTAAATAAGTGGTCCATTCCACAATAAGAGGAATGTTGGAGCAGGTATACGACGTCGTACACGCCTTTTGAGAAGGTTTCACATATGCTCAATAAGATTAAGGTCTGGACTTTGAGAAGGCCAGTCCATTTTTGTAATACCATTATCTTCAAAATATAATCCTTACCGTGTATTGTCTCGCAATATCTGGTAGCAGAATACCAATGCGAATAAACCCAGGGTTTTTTCTCTTGATTGAGATTGAGAAGAGAGGGCTCTTCTCAATCACGACGAGATCCGTATGTGCCTAAAAAAAATCCCGGCTCAAAAAATTAATGAGCACCACCGAAAGCGAAAACTTGATGAAACTTGGTCACAGTTAGTACAGGCAGTATAACGTTCTCCATCCCTTTTGTAGACCTTATCTTGACTATCTTTACCAAAAATTGATATTCTACACTCATTCGTTAACAGTACTTTTGTCCAATCGTCTATTGTTCAATTGACGTGTTCATGAGCAAATGCAAGTTTGCGTCTTTTATGAGCTGTAGTAAGTAATGGCTCCGTTGCTGGGTTGCAAGCTGTCAAACCTTGTTCTCTTAACCTTCGCCGAACAGTAGAAACGCGAATTATTGGTCCTTGGGCTTGCTGAATATTGCTTTGGAATAATAAAGCAGTTTGCGTCCGGTCTCACAATGCAGCAATATTGAGAAGGCGAACTTTCCTTGATTGTTGTCTTCCTTTTCCGGATCTCAAGAAATCGTTGGTAAGTTCTCTGCACAGTCACAGTATATAGAGGTTCCACAGTAAAACCACTCCTCTGTCGGCGCTTTGATCTCAAGAAGTAATACCGGCAGTACGCAATTGGTAATTCACCAGTGGTGGATGCGGGTTTTCCCTGTTAAAACCCGTACGTTTCTATGCGACTAGCAATGCGAGAGTGGGGCAAAAGCGACTGGGAACATTGCGCGGTCGCCATGCGCGACAAGATTTTACTTCCAATTTTTCGGAGAGTGGTTCTACTGTCCATCTTTATACTGTGGCACAGTTGAATGATTACCATTCAATTGTCTTACCACATCCTTTTGTAACCAATGCATCCAATGTAACAATATGAACATTTTCCACCGTTATTAAGAAATACACTTCACTGTAAGGAAGCCAGTGTAATACTAAGATATTTCAGAATCTATTTAGAACACTACAATAGTTCACACAGTTTTCAAAACCATCAATTCCGGGAATCTTCGTTAATGAGTTCCGAGAATTTTATTGCTAAATAGGTTCTGCGAATTTACAGACTCAGTCTAGCTTCTCAGTACACGTGATAATTCATTTAATTTAATTGACAAAAAACAAATTAAAAGAAAGTTGAGAAATATATAAAATTTTCTAAATATTGTGAGTGGCTCGTTTTCTCTGACGGGCAGTGTAATATTTATTAAAAAATTATATTAAAAAAATTTTTGATCTGGAAGCTGAAAATTAATTTATAAGATGAAAATGATGCAAGATATCCTTCGAGTCTAAGGTTGCGTTCACTACGGAGACCAAAGGATGGTATCCTAGCCTAGAGCATGGCATTTAAAATTATGCATTTATTTTACATAGCGATCGATAGTATAGTTTCGATCGCCAGGTAAAATAAATACATTATTTTAAATGCGAGAATTCACGAATATGAAGAGTACGATACCATGCTCTAGGCTAGGATGCCATCCTTTAGGCGAACGGAACTGTTTACTGAGCAAACTTCAGAACTGCTTTTCTAAATTCAGTACGCTAGATAAATTGTTCAAGAACTTGAAGATACCTCGTAAAACTGTTTGGCTTAAAGATTTGCTTTACACGTCAACGTTTACTTATCAAATTCCGGTAACTTATGCCTAGTTGCACGAACAGATCTTAAGCTCCAGCTTAGCTAAGCTCTACTTATACTTTAATACTGGGGCCACACTAGCATCTAATATCGTTAATTATCGCATTATTTGCTTTAGAAATATGCGAAATAATGCGATGATTAACAGCATTAGACGCTGGTGTGGCACCAGCATAAGAATTTACATCTATATTGAAGCTTAACTATTATCTATTTAACAAAATGAAAAATATATTCACCGATTCCGACATATCTCTCCCGCTAAAAATACGGCTGCTAAAGTGCTATGTATTTCCAGTCTTGCTGTATGGCGCAGAGGCATGGACACTGACGGAAACATTAATGAGAAAGCTGGAGGCATTCGAAATGAGGGTGTATCGACGTATCCTCAAAATATCCTGGACGACTCACACCACCAACGCGCCGGAGATACTGCGCCGAATGGGAAAACAAAAAGAAATCTCTTTCACAATTAAGAAACGGAAACTTGAATACCTCGGTCATATTATGAGACATGATAAATATCATTTACTCCAACTGATAATACAGGGTAAAATAGAAAGCAAACGCGGACCCGGAAGAAGAAGACACTCATGGCTTCAAAACTTACGCCAATGGTTTGGACTAACATCGATCGAGTTATTCAGAAACGCCGCAAACAAAATTAAAATTGCTATGATGATAGCTAACGTCCGCAACGGACAAGGCACATGAAGAAGAAAAAGATTGAAGCTTAAGGTACGTCTTAAGCTTAATATCTGTTGGTGCAATCAGGCCTTAATGACTTAATTTCCAAGTTCAGGGCGTTACATAAATTACTTCAAGGCCTTGGTAAAAACATGTATTTCTTCTTTTAATTCTTGGAGATCTTTCAATCTGTTTATTCTGAAGCTGCCTCTGGTTAATTTCCTGGGAGGTAGATTGCCAACTATCCCTCCATCTTTTAGGTGGTCTTGAACTGGGCGGGTTGTTTTCTAGGACACTTTTTGGTAGTCCATATTCTCATCCATTCGTCTTACATGGTTGTACAACATCCTCATGGGCTGCCTTCCCATCTTACCATCTTGAACTTTGCATTACCCTCTAATTTGTATTTCTCACCCTGTCTCTTCTTGTTTTCCCCACTGTTGTTCTTAGGGTTTTCATTTCGGCAACCCTCAGCAACTGTTTCGTTTTGTTGGTGTCTTCCCGCACTTCTGTGCCGTATATCATGATCGGTCGTATGCAATAGGGTGGAACGAAAAATTCGAAGTCAATATTTTTTATGGAGCTAGTGAGAAAAAGTTGTGCTTTGATGTATAATAAAACTGTAAGAAATCTTTTTTGTATTGGAACCTATCTTCAGGTTCCATATTATATTTAAATTTTTGGGAATAACAAAAAAAATTAGATTTAAAAAATTTATTTTTTTATCAGTTCTTTGAATCTAAATAATTGTTTTGTGATACAATATACATTTTAAGATTGGTATTGATTTTGTGCCTCAACTTGAGTGCCTTGATTCGTTCAACCTTGAACGAATAAAGCCATCCCTTGATTCTGGTCCACAAACAACAGCTGATGCTTCAGTTACTAACTTAACAGTTCTTTCCACGGATTTTGTATGACAAGGCCAGTTTAAGACCTCTATGTTGTTGTAATTCCCAGAATCAATCATATCCCTTACATCTTCATTGCAAATATGTTAGCAAAGGAGGAGCCGTAACTTTGAATTCAGAAATAAAAATTAAGTCGTTATAATCTGCAGCACTAAAATTTAATGTTGGTATTTTGAATCTCCGGGTATTTTTTTCTTTCTGACTTTCTCTAGCTTTCGGCACTCTGCGTAGTCCTAGCTCCAGTATATGTTTGCATTCATCTTTCATCATACCGATTAATATATTTTCGGGATGGGCAAAATAACCATTCCTTTGGATAACGGCATCGACAATTTTTCTTTAGTCAACTGGTAGAAATCGTGAATAATGGATCATTCGCCATAAATGTTTTGAACCATCAGAACAGCTAGGATACAGTTTTATATAAAACCAAACTGGTGCATACACTTTTTGGATGAAACTTACTAACAAAATTAATTGGGGGATGAGACATTCAGTTCCAACATACAATTGAAGCAACCAATTAGCAACTGTCAGCCACCTTGCGTGTGATGTTTTCCTAGGTTTTTTAAGGCTCAAATCATTAGGACATTTTCCCGCAGCAACTGCTTGACTGATTTGGTACAAGTACTTCTGATCGGCACTAAGGTCTGTTGTTTCTAATAATATTGCTAGGTTGTTTTCTATTGCGACAAAATCGACGACAGCCTTCTCTTCAATGCGTTCCAGAAGTTTCCCTATTGACCCTGAAAAACCAAGTGGTCCAGTGGTGCGTCTATCTAACTGTTGAATTAAATGACGTAGAGGTAGCTCATTGCAATGAAATACGCATACTAACCATTGAAGTGGGGTGCCGCAATATTTGTGACGTAGATGGTTGGACTGTAACGGTTGACAAAGGAGCAATGAATTCTTCTTCATGATCATCTGCATCAGAAGAATTTGAGTCAGACAAGCTGCTACTTATCGAACGATTAGAGGCATCAACGGTACATGCTTTAAAAACAATTTCGTCAGTATTATATTTTTGAGAACTTGCCTTTGTCTTCATGATTCTTTCAATTTTCTTCCTTATTGCTGCATATGCTGTAATATCCACTGGTCCAATTGCCATTTTACGACAGGATCGTTGATCTTGAAGAAAAATTCGCTCATTTTGTGGTACTTTCTTGATTTTATCACAAGTACACACATGCAGTTCCAGTCATGTTGTACTTGCAAGCCGCGATATTCAATAACTTTTCACACTCCTTTCGAAACTGGCAAATCTTTTCTATTCATGAATCAGATGCTTGCTGAATTTTTGTGTATCGCTTAAGATTTTGGTATTCTGTATAAATATTTTTAATCATATCTTGAATGCGCTTATGCGATAATGTTGTAATATAAGCTTTTATTCGTATTTGTTCTAATTTCGTTGCAACGGCATTCAAGACGTCGGCGATAGATGTTTATTATTATTGGTCAACTTAAGTTCATTACGAATAAAGAGCACTTTAGAATGTCACACTTAGTTGGTAAAACACGATCATTGAAATTTGATCAGAGCCATATTGATTTTTTCGACAAAAATATTTTTTTTGTTTTTTCATTTTTCAAATCCAATATGGAACCTCAAGATATTTTTTTATTTCAAAATGCTCTCGCACCAATTGTCTTCATCACTTGACACAACTTTTAAACGATAGCCACATGAATTTTTCTTTTATTTTTTTGACCTCTTTCGTTCCACCCTAGTATGCAAGTCTTGTAGATTCTAATTTTACTATCTGTGCACATATGCGGATTTGACCAGACTATCTCCCGCAGACATCTTCACAATGCAGATGCTTTGTTGATCTGCTTACTCAGGTCCATTACTGGGTCGTGGGTGCTTGATATATCTATGCCCAGATATCTGAATTGCATCACCTGTTCTATGAGGTTGTTCTCAACCACTAACTTACATTAGAGCGGATTTTTTGATATTGTAATACATTTACTTTTGTTGGTAGAAATGTTCGTATTTAGTTGGCGGCTTATTTGAAAGAACTGTCTCTGAAGATCATCTTCTGCATCATCTGCGTAACACACCATACCAATTCTTTTGTTGCCCATTCTATATCCGGAATTAAGAGATGTTACTTTGTTTATAATTTTGCCCATGAGTAGGTTAAACAAGAAGGGGCTTGAACTGTCGCCTTGTCTAATTCCTCCCGGTGTGTTGGAATATTTTCAGTGAATTGGTGTCCTGCTATAACTTTGGTTACGTTGTTGTTATTTAGGTTATGGTCTATCTTTGTTATGCTGGTCGGTGTTTTATTTTCTATTAATATATTTAGAATGTCTCCCAGGCGAACCCTGTCAAACGCCTTCGTCAGATCAATGAAGCAAATATACGCTGGCATGCCGAACTCTATAAGCTTTTTCGTTTATGTGTTTTATTATAAATACTGCGTCTGTTATAGACCGCTGCTTTAAATAAATGTAAAACACATTTATTTAAAATTAAAAAATGTTTATATTACTATCAACTTTTATTACTACTAACAAAACAAAACCTTACTTAAATAAAGTATTGGTTGACATTCCGTACCATTTTTAGCATGTAACTTATCTGTTTGAACGTGTTGATGTAAATAACAAGGGAACTACATTATTACATATTTTTGACACAAATTGGTGTTAACAATAGTGATTTTATTTTGATGTTAGATTGAGAATTTTTCTTTTATTTTTAGATGTGAAACTATTAGATGTAAAGGGTACTTAATATAATTAATGCTCTAGTGTTGTGTTTTATTTACTACATTTTTGTGTTATTTATCCAAATATACATACACCAAGTGGTGAATTTCCAAGTGGTAGGGATAGACTTGGGCTCCCTGATAACCAACGATGGCAAAAGCTCCTCACAAGTCATAAATCAAGCGTAGACTAGCAATGGACTGAACCGCATTAGTTAAATTAACCCATTAACGCATACGGGTACCATATGGAGCCAACAAATTGCGTACGCATCGGAGTGTATTTATCATACTGTTAGGTAAAATTTCGCAAAGAGATTCGGCCTATTATTCAAGATAACCTCTTCTTGAATGAACAACTCGAATTAAATTGTATACCTTTTTTTTGCAGTGAAATCAATTTATGAGTTTATGGTTGGTTTTGTTTATGCCAAAATATGGAGATTCGTTTCTTGTAAGTATTTTATTTATTACTTTTTGCACTAGGATATTCGTTTTTGTTTTCAAAAGATTTTCTACGAACTTCAATAAATAACTTATACAGGTTTTCATAATATTCCATCTTTTGGGTATTTCGTAATTAGGCAAACAATACAGTTGAGTCCGGGAATCTTTACCCGTGCGTCATCATTTAAAGCATACGAAATAAGTCGGAATATGAAATTTACTAAACGCAACAGCAAGTGACAGTAAAGTTGGATTTATAGTTTGACGTAGCGTAGACGTAGACGCAACGTAGACGTAAGAAACGGACTGGAGACGGAAGAAAATATTATGTCAATTTATAGATCGACGTAACGGAATTTTTGCGCATGAGTAGAAAGAGTAAACAATGACTTAATTCTAATTCAACAACATAGCCTATAAATTATACGAACAGTAAACAAACTTTGTGTTTATTTATTTATACTTATACTATTATTTATTATAATATTTATCTGTTTTGTGTGTTACATGGATTAGGAAATAAACGAAAGTATGCTCTTTGGTGCCGCTTGCCGTGGGATTTCCAACTATTTTGTTTCATTTCCTGGTCTTTAAATGTTTATTGGATTTACCTATCGTATAATATGTGTGGATAACCACGAATTAGGCTAATAAACAACTCATATTTATCTGAAATATTGAAATGACTCTATGATATATTTTTATTAAATTAATAACTTAACATCCATTGTATTAACAAATAATTAACAAAATTCGAATATGTTGACAATCAACTTTTTACACAACACAAGGAATGAGGGGGCGGGGCGGGTCCACTTTGAGTGACAGAACAAAATTCTGCCTTATGATTGGCCAGACGGAAGAAACGCACTGTAAAAGATGAAAGTTGGTCATCTCTTATGTTACGTTACGTTTCTCTTACGTTCCGTCAGGCGCTTGCGTTCATCTATAAACACGAGTACACAAAATTCGGTGTTGATCTTTTCCAGTGCGTCTCCGTTGCGTCTACGTCTACGCTACGTCAAACTATAAATCCAACTTAAGTGACTTGCTGTTGCGTTTAGTAAATTTCAATTTCCGACTTGTCATCGACTTATTTCGTATGCTTTAAATGATGGCGCACGGGTAAAGATTCGCCGACTCAACTGTATGTGTGGTCCCAAATGGAACCGCTAGGCGGTTTGCTGAATATGTCGTTTTCACTATTATTTTTTTACTTTTCTTATTTTTAGAGGAATTTCATTGAAATAAGATCTCTATAAAGCTTTCGAGGAAAACGAAAGTAAGAATGATGTTTCTGCCGTTTACATAGAATCTCCAGATAGTAACATTTTGACAAACGAAGATTCAGTAGATAAAAATGACGCGAGTTTTTGTTGATAATCTAAATCGTAACCAGCTATCTTCTGGCGCGGTATTTGCATTTTCGATTCGAAAATTTCAAATCATACTAGAATTGAAGGCACTGCTGAAGACACGATCGCAGAAGAAACTATTTACATCCACCCCGTACTAGCAGAGCAATTCCATTTGCGAAAACTTCAATTGATAGAGGTCTAATAATGTTCATGCGGCAGAAAAATGCAGATTTTTGCAAAGAAAGGAATTTGGTTCCTACAGTGTATGATTTTCCAGAGTCTGATTACTCAAAGTATGCTGCTTCAAGCCCTTCAGAACATTTTGGACCACTTGTGCGTTTAGATTTGTCAATTTTAATCAAAAGCTAAGTAATGACTGCTAGGTCTGTATGAATTTTTAAGTCTGTATTACTCATTATTCATCACGAATAGCTGGTAATGTATCCACTGGAAATGTATCAGAAATTTCAACACCTCTTCTTGGTTAATGTGGAAGAGACAGATAAAATTAATGGAACATTGCTGGAATAAAGCTTATGTTAAGCCATAGTCCATATTCTCCACTTACTGCGGTCACTTTATTAAGTAAGCAGTATCTGTAGGTTTTCATGTGATTCGGCTAAAAGAACTGTATCATCAGCGTATCTCAGGTTATTTATGATCATGCCATTAATTCTAATGCCTATGTTTATTTCATCCATTGTCTTACTTAATATGTCTTCCGAGTACTTATATATTAAATAATATTGGTGAAAGTATACACCCTTGTCGAACACCTTTTTTTTCATTTCTATTTCTTCTGATGTTATGTCTTCTATTCTCACTACCGCTTTTTGGCCATAGTATAATCATTTTAAATTGTTTACAGTTTTACTTACAGTAGGAGATGTAACATACTTTTGTTTACCAGTATGCAAAAATTAAAAAATCTCTCATAGATATTGATTCACCACTCAAGAACTAACAAATTGTGAAGAGCACAAATATGCCTGTACTTCGTTATCTGTCCAGGGCCGATATCAATTGATTGTCACAATATTGTATAGGTATAGAATAATTCATTTTATTACAATTAACATTTTTTAGGTTTCCATACTTCTAAAGGAAAAACGGACCCTTATAGGCTCACTATATACTTATACTATGGCCAAAAAGCGGTAGTGAGAATAGAAGACATAACATCAGAAGAAATAGAAATGAAAAAAAAGGTGTTCGACAAGGGTGTATACTTTCACCAATATTATTTAATATATAAGTACTCGGAAGACATATTAAGTAAGACAATGGATGAAATAAACATAGGCATTAGAATTAATGGCATGATCATAAATAACCTGAGATACGCTGATGATACAGTTCTTTTAGCCGAATCACATGAAAACCTACAGATACTGCTTACTTAATAAAGTGACCGCAGTAAGTGGAGAATATGGACTATGGCTTAACATAAGCTTTATTCCAGCAATGTTCCATTAATTTTATCTGTCTCTTCCACATTAACCAAGAAGAGGTGTTGAAATTTCTGATACATTTCCAGTGGATACATTACCAGCTATTCGTGATGAATAATGAGTAATACAGACTTAAAAATTCATACAGACCTAGCAGTCATTACTTAGCTTTTGATTAAAATTGACAAATCTAAACGCACAAGTGGTCTATTACTTTTCTGTCCAAAAAACGTTTATATGTTTTTTGTCATTTTGAATTAAACACCTATAAGTTCGTTTATGCTTTATGTTTCTAGCTTGATTCTATTTTTGAAGTTATTAGGTGCGATTGGGAAAAATGTTTTTTATAAAACTAACAGTATGCACTATTGTGCACACAGACAATATAAAGTTAGTTGCTAAATCTTTCAAGTTACGTATCAGTGGAAATAAAGTGTGAACAAAATATATTGGTGTTTTTAGTAAATATATGTTTTATAAAACTGGAAAGGAAACTGAATGGGCCAGAGCAGGAGTAGCCTGTTTGATACCCAAAGATAAAGTAAAAAGTATAAGAAATTGGGAGTTCATCAATGAGAGACTATTGAAAGTATCAATGAATTGTAGTAAAAGCGATATTATAACTTTGATTGTAATATACGCACCTGGAGAAAGTGACAAAGCAAACGACAAAAATCAATTTTGGGAACAACTACAGCAGACAGTAGAAGATTATGAGGGAACACTCATAATATTGGGAGACTTCAATGCTAGAGTGGGAAACGAAAACATGAAATGGCAAGGAGCTATAGGTAGGCACGGAGAACACACAATTAATAAAAACGGGAAAAGATTGCTAGAGTTTTGTATAGATAATGATTTAGTTATAGCCAACACTTTCTTTGAACACAAGGAAATACACAAGATAACAAGAGCAATGCCCAAGCGAAATGAAAAATCAATAATAGACTTCATAATTGTTCCTCGAGAAAAAAGGAGTAAAGTTAAAGATGTCAGAGTGAAAAGAAGCTATGATATAGGTAGTGACCATTATCTACTAGAAGGAGTATTCAAGAATAACAACAAAGTCGAGGACCGAAAACAGATACAAAACAAAAACTATAGCGGACGAATAAGAACCTATAAGCTGAGAAACTTGCAAACAAGAAATGAGTATATAGAAAAAACAGAAAAACAGTTTGCAAGGATTGAAAAGAGAAGACAAAGTAGAAATGTGGAAGAAAAGTGGATCAGATTTAAGGCAATACTATTAGAAACAGCAGGGCAAGTTTGCGGGTATACCAGTAGAAATAATCATAAAAAGCAGACAAGCTGGTGGAACAACGATATTAAAAAAGAAGTCAGAGAAAAGAAAAGGCTATGGAAAATGTACATACAAAAAAGAAATCAAGAGGCATACGATAAATACAAGGAACAGCGCAACAAAGTTAAAGTAAGGATAAAACAAGAAAAGCAGAACGCCTGGGAAGAATTTGGAAGAACTATGGAAGAAAATAGTACCCAAAATACAAAATTATTTTATAGAGTATTAAAGAATATGAGAAGTAAAACGGAAATTAAACTACAGCAGATAAAAGATAGAAACGGAAATATAATAACTGAGGATGAGCCCATTATAGAAAGGTGGAGAGAATATTTCAAGGAACTTTTAAACAATGAAAATACAACAGCAGAGAATCGCACACAGATAACAGACGAAACACCTGAAGGAGGGCAAGAAGACGTTTATGAAACTAAAATAAAGATGGAAGAAGTTGAAGATGCACTAGAAAAACTAAAAGTTGGTAAAGCAGCAGGGATCGACGGAATAGATGCTGAATTATTGAAATATCTTGGACAACAGGGTAAACAAGAATTACATGACCTACTAAATTTAGCGTGGACAAACAAAAAAATCCCAGAGGATTGGAACATTTCAATAATACTGCCTATACACAAAAAGGGAGACACGAAAGAGTGCAGTAATTATAGGGGTATATCACTTCTCTGCTCAGCGTTGAAAATCTACGAAATTATCCTAGAAAAGAAACTACGAGAAATAGTTGAGCCTCGACTGGCGGATATACAAAGTGGATTTAGACCATCACACAGCGTACAAGATCATATATTCACACTACAGCAAATTACTGAAAAAACACTGTTAAAAAACGATACACTGTACCTGGCGTTTTTAGATATAAAAAAGGCGTTTGACATGGTCAATAGAGAAGGAATATGGCAAAGCCTGAAAAACAAGGAAGTAGATGAAGAACTTGTAAGTGTAATAAAGAGTTTGTATGTCAACACAAAAAACCAGGTCAGGACAAGTAACTTAATCTCCGGCGAATTTTCTAATAACGACGGGGTTAGACAAGGTGGAGTGTTGAGCCCACTGTTATTTATTTCCGTTATGGATGAAGTTATTAAAAAGTGTTGGAAAAAAACTAAAAAATGCGCTATAGGGTATAGAAATTTGCAACAAATAAAAATTGAAGCCTGTGCATTTGCTGATGACATTGTATTAGTTGCAAGAAATGAAAAGGCTCTCGCAGATAACATTAGAATCTGGGCTGAAGAACTAAAAAACTACAACTTAATAATAAATATGGAGAAAACTAAAGTAATGACAATAGCCAACAAAGAAGCAACTGTAAATATTGAAATCGAAGGGCAAAAAATCGAGCAAGTAGACCTCTTTAAGTATTTGGGAATAATGTTAAACAACAAAGGTACACAAGAAGATGAAATTGGAAACAGAATAAAATTGGCTACGAGAACTTATTATTCACTGTATAAAAATTTCCTAAACAAAAAAGAAATATCGAGGAAAACCAAAATGACAGTATATAAAACTGTATATATGCCAATTACAATATATGGGGCAGAAAACTGGGTACTTAATGACAGACAAAGAAAAAGATTACAAGCTACAGAAATGAGATACTTAAGAAAAGTGGTGGGAGCAAGAAGATTAGACAAAAGAAGAAACGAAGATATAAGACATGAATTACAGGTAAAATCGCTCAACGAAAAAGTTGAAGAAAAGAAGTTAAAATGGGCTGCACACATGATAAGAATGAGTGGTGAGAGACAAGTGAAAATGACATGGGAGGCCAAAGCAGTGGGTAAAAGCAGGAGGGGCAGACCAAGGAAAAGCTGGAACACTAGTGTAAACGAAATACTCAAGAAAAGAGGAACATCGTGGCAAGAAGCAAAAGTTTTAGCAGCAGATAGGAAGAAGTGGCGTAAATTTGCAGAGAGTATTATATAAAGGAGGAATCCTCGACACCTAATATGGTAAAAGAGGCAACCGATTATGTATGTATGTATATGTTTTATAATTTTTTAATTTGTGCTCTTCTTTTAATGAAATTTTTTGGAAAGTAGTAAGTATTAAAATTTAATTTAAATATTTAAATAAATTACAAATAAACTGTTTGTTTTGAATCTATTTATTTCCTTGAAATAGTTGAAATCATATATACAGTAGACGCTCTCTTAACCGACCATGACGGGAGCTGCCCATAGGTTGGATAATCAAAAAGTTGGTTAAACCGAAAATCTTTAAAACCACCCTCAGAAAGACATTACATATGTAACTCTATTAAAAATATATATATTTTATGATCTATAAACAAAAAAGTAGTATGTACATATAGTCCGTCCGCTATAACTTTTCACATGGGTCACGATTCATTTTCAAACAAATTAAGTCAAAATATAAAGTGAAACGAATGTCGATGTGTATATACATATGTAATTAACAATATCACTCACAAGACAAATTATGAAACTTGTATGACCTCTAATCTAAAAATAGTATCATCCAAAAAGGTGTAGGGTCGGTCGGTTAAGAGGGTGTCTACTGTAAGTATAACTTACATACATAAAAGTGCACACACTATTTTTTAATCCATGTTTAAACACTGGTTATGTCACTAGTATTAAAAGAGGCACCTAAACACATTTTGCAAATTATCACAAAAACTAATCTTGTAAGTAACAGACCAGTTTAGCTCCAGCATCCTCATCTGATCTTCCCCCTTTTCTAGCAACTAGCAGAATAACTGATAAATGCTTATACTTTTCATTAACAATAACCATACTAACTCCTTCCACGCTATGTATTCTGCTTTACTATTTTGACCAGCTTCTTATCTTATTCCCAGTATCTTCCACACATCCGAACCTAAATGACTTTACTCATACTCTCACCTTTTCTATAGAATTATCACAATACCGTTTTAGCTTTTTAAGAAGCAAATGATATTTTTACACAATCAGTGTGAAACCAATTATTGCAAGCTCCACTGCAGCCCATCCATAATGAGACCATAATTTTGTTTACAATGATTTGGTTCAGATTCATTTAGTTTCTGTTCTGTTATGAATTAACGTCTTTTTTCTCCGAATCAATATTGCACTATCTATAGGCACTTCAGACTTTCTCAAAACAAGCAGTTCTAATAAAAGAACATAACATTAATTTAATCAAAATATAATTTTGCATTTTTTGCAATGTTTCTATATAACCTCAATCTTCTTTTTACAACTGACAGTTATGTAAAATTTATATTTTTGTGTGCGACTAGGGCAACCAGTGATCACTGAGGGCGGCCATATTTTGCTCTGGTTTCCCGGCTTGGCTACACTCTGTCTGGAACAAGAATCTACAGGTCGAGCAAGTCTTGTAAATTTCACGATTGCGAGCCACGTTTCACGCAACCGTGTTTGCGTACTTGTGTTTCGAGTTGCGTGGTCGTGCGGAGTTATATTTACCAATTCGCGCAATCGTAATACTTGAGACGCTGTGTCACAAGAATCTACAGGTCGAGCAAGTCTCGTAAATTTCACGATTGCGAGCCACGCTTCACGCAACCGTGTTTGCGTACTTGTGTTTCGAGTTGCGTGGTCGTGCAGAGTTATATTTACCAATTCGCGCAATCGTACTTGAGACGCTGTGTCAGGTGAGGTGTTTGAAAATTTGTGTAACTTGATTGCTTGATTCTGTGGTGTGAAGGTGGTTAAACTTTTGTTTTATTTTTTTTTGTTTTGTTTGTTTTTGTTGTTGCGAATATATCGCAGAAAGTTTTTAGATGAAGTAATTGTATGATGAAGATAACACAGAAAATACAAGAGGGCAGCATACTTTGCAAAACAACTGTTACAATTTGAAATCAACAATTTGTTAAGTTGTTGTCTTGCAGAGGAATATTTATAATCAATGCTTGCAGGTAAAAAAAGTGACTTTTTAAAAAATTATATCTTGGAAACTAAAAATTATTTTTATTTATAATTGAAACATGTAAAAGTATAGTACTCTCAAAAAAATTTCAGCCAAAAATATTCATTTTTGTAGAGTTGACTGCAATTTTTCGACAACAGCCCTTTTTTGCCGTGAGCAGCATAACAAGTCCAGTCTCATCTGAAATCAAAGTTTCTTGTAGTTTATACCTCTGGCTAGTGAATCAACAAAGGATTTTTTATTAGATGAGGTCATTTTTGTTTTATAAAAAAAACTACTTTAAAAATGAGAAAAATTGGGGTCAAAAATGTGTTTAAACTTATGTAAAATCTTCAAATTTCATTTTTTTTTAATTCCTTCGTTCATATTCTAGCCAGAGGTATAAACTACAAAAAACTTTTTGATTTCAGATGAGACTGGACTTAGTTATGCTGCCAACGCAAAAAAACTTAAACTCTACAAAAATGAATATTTTTGGCTGAAACTTTTTTTGAGACTACCTTAAGTACTATACTTTTACATGTTCCAATTATAAATAAAAATAAATTTTAGTTTTCGAGATATAATTTTTTTAAAAAGTCACTTTTTTTACCCACAAGACCCCTTAAAAAAATGTTTGGAAGAATATGTTTGATGGCCAAGATGCATACATATAATATTTAGAAGGAAAGTTCCTGATTTCTGTAGTATAATACATAATACCGAAGAGGAAGTAGCCCTAAGCGCCGGCCTCCACTTGCGATTTGTAGTTGTGAAGATTGAACACATTCTTTCAAATAGAAGTCAATCCATGATTATTTAGTCACAAATGGATTGACTTGTATTTGAAACAATGTGTTCAATCTTCCTGATTACAAATCGCAAGTGGAGTGCGGCGGTAATAACACCAAAATATTCCATATAGGTCCATAGAAGGTACACAGACATTGAAAAATTCCTGGAATATCCCCGAAAACATGTTCCCTGAGAACATCCCAGGAAAATCCTGTGTCAGCAAACATTACCTGAGTGTTTAAACATTACCTGAATGTCTTATTGGAACATTCCATGAATGTCCACGAATGTTCTCTGGACATTCAAAATATATTTTATAGACATTCCCTGGATATACCAGAAATACAGTGACGAGCGCTCTAATAACCGGCAAAATAGCACAAAAGATGTATTAAGTAGTGAGATAAAAAGACATGAAACTAGTCGAGCTGGGAAATTTAGCGATATTAACTTATACATTTAGATTGTATTGATTGTGTACCACCTTCAGACGTATCAGACGAGTTTGGAAACTACCACTGTCACAGTGACAGTTTTAGTTGACATACTCCTCCGATATGTGTAAAGGTGGGATCAATATAACGTAAATTTAAAGGTTAATTTCGCTAAATTTCCCAGCTCGACTAGTTTCATTTCTTTTTATCTCACAACTAAATATTTTGCCCTTTATTAGGGCACTCATCACTGTACATCCTTGCTGATGTGACAATACCTCCTATCTGTTTTTTCATGAGTTTTGTATGAGAGATGGAAAAACATGTTTTAAGGTCACCTCCTGTGTTCATATGTAAGTTTTGACTTGTTTTGTAGTTCATAGATAGTTTAATTTACTACAAAACAAGTCAAAAAATATCATATGAAAACAGGAGGTGACCCTAAGACAAGTTTTTAGTCTCTCTTACAAAACTCATGAAAAAACAGATAGGATGTATTATTACATCACTGACGATATGTGGCCATACCAAATAATACATCCTTGATAAATATAAACATTTTTATTGAACAAAATCTTTTCATACATTTTTTTAATGCAATTTACTGATATTCCTAAATATTTCAAAAAAATGTGTCACATTTGCTTTGTAAACCTTTCTTTTGCCTTTCGTAGCCACATATTCCGTTTCCTTCCTGGTTTTTTTGTAGACCACTTCTCTCAGCTGATTCTAAAAAAAATAAAATAAATGGTAATTTTTCTATCCTTTACAATTAACAATCAGAAGAAATATTATTTACAGATAATGATATGTATAATAATAATAGGTTTGTTCTAGCATCAGTTTGAAACCATCAGCGAATAGTGGACCAGCGCGAGTAGAGGGGATCGCACTGGTGACTGTATTATGTTCTTTTACTGACAAACTGTTTGCTGATGGTTTTTGACTAGTTTGACCGTTTGCTAGAACAAACCTAATAATAATGAATATTTTGTATTTTGACAATGACATCTGATGTGGAAGTCAAAACATTAATAAAATTATTTTTTCAAGTTAACTTTCACATGCGCGTCTTAAAATTTAATACTTATATCATAAATAACTATTAAAACTATCTTAAGAGGAAACAGTATAGATCAACAGGTAGCGAAAATGTGTTCCAAGATTGCGGCTGTAATTTTGAATATTTTTTCAAGATATTTGGCACACATATTCGTAATATAATAAAGAATGGCGGTACAGAGCCCAATTTGAAAAATATATTAATATGTGGAAATTACTCTGTAATTAAATACAATATAAAAAAAAACGAGCTTGTACCGCCATTAAGAAGAACAAAAAAATACACTTTTTTCAAATACAACTTTTTTATCCGATTTTGTGTTATTTTGGAACTACTAAAATTTTTTATTTCATTAGTAGTTCCAAAATTACACAAAATCTAGGCATCGGATAAAAAAGTTTATTTGAAGAAAGTGTATTTTTTTGTTCTTCTTAATGGCGGTACAGGCTCATTTTTTAAATATTGTATAATTACAGAGTAATTTCCACATATTAATATATTTTTCAAATTGGGCTCTGTACCGCCATTCTTTATTATTTTACGAATACGTGTGCCAAATGCCTCGAAAAAATATTCAAAATTACAGTGACAATCTTGGAACACGTTTAGGCTACCTGTTTATCGCTACTGTATTACCTTAAAACATTGCAATTTGCTAAACCAGTATATTTTACTCTACTACTACTCTACTAGCTACCTCATTTTCCACTGTTTCTAAAGACTTGTTTACATGGGTAGAGTTTTGAGGAGAGTAGAGTAGTGGTAGTACTCTACCAAAAATGGCTTGATACCATTCACGTGAGGAGAGTACAAGTATAGTACTGATGCTAGTATAGTGAAACCGATTTTTGTATTTTTAAACACTCTTGATTATAAGTGCACCTTAAATTCTTAATTTTTTGCTTAAGCTTGTTTACTCCAAAGCCCCCTTTGCCATTCTTTCGACGATTTCATCCTCCGCAGCTTGCTGCAAACTTTTATTTCTGTAGTATACACTACCTAAATTCCATAAACACTGGTATTCGCCGTATTATAGCTCTACAAGTTTTAAAGTTTCATCTTCGGTGAACTTCATTTTCACTATTTACACAAAACACAATTCCAGCCAGAATGACAGCGCCCCCATGTACTCTCCTACCTACTCTATTCTGCCATAATTGAGCGTGTTCCATGGGTAGAGTGTGCAGCCGAGTAGACATTTTGGCAGTAGTGGTGGTCATAGAGTAGTTACTTTGCCATAGGTTGCTAGTCACTCTACTTTAACTCCAACTATACACTCTACCAGCTATTCTACTGTGCTGAGCATTTTTACAGGTAGAGTTACTCTACTCTATCAAGTACTTGCATCATTACTCTACCCGTGTAAACAAGTCTTAAATCTACTGAATGAAAATCTACTTAATCTTAATCTACTCTTAATGAAAAATGTCTAAAATCATTTACCCACCTAGTATTATTGTAGAATTTAAGACAGTCCAGTGCCTTATAAATAATTTCAATATGAATATTTTTCCCTTTAATTCTCCTTTGATACCACTCCATTTTAGATTTTGGGGAACTTATTTCATTGTGTTTATAGACCATATTTATTGAAGGAACCCAATCTGGAGATTGTTATTATCTATTAAGTCGGCTGGTTTTCCTATAAGATTAAAATGTTAACATCTTCAAAAATCGTTACTGTTGTAATTGTAACTTACCAGATATAAAATGATTACAGCAGACAGGACAGGAAAATTTTCATTTCGCTAGTAAAACCTGTACATTGTATTGCATTTAACCATTGTTGTCTCTCAGATACCTTATTTAGTTCAGTTTAAAAGTGAACTTTATCTTGACTTTATCACATTTCACACTTCAAAACACAACACCAATGAAGCATATTATCTTTCTAAATTAATACTTCCAGAGAAAATGTTAAATTAATCTTTGTACAACACAAAATTACAAAGAAATACAACTAAAATTATCTAAAACTCATTAAGAACAGATAGAATAAGATTTATCTTTTACACCCAGTAGCCATATTGACATATTGATTTAATTTTGAAAACGATTATATTTAAATTTGGTAAATATAACTCCGTACGACCACGCAACTTGAAACACAAGTACGCAAACACGGTTGCGTGAAGCGTGGCTCGCAATCGTGAAATTTACGAGACTTGCTCGACCTGTAGATTCTTGTCGCTGTGTCAGGTGAGGTGTTTGAAAATTTGTGTAACTTGATTGCTTGATTCTGTGGTGTGAAGGTGGTTAAACTTTTGTTTTATTTTTTTTGTTTTGTTTGTTTTTGTTGTTGCGAATATATCGCAGAAAGTTTTTAGATGAAGTAATTGTATGATGAAGATAACACAGAAAATACAAGAGGGCAGCATACTTTGCAAAACAATTGTTACAATTTGAAATCAACAATTTGTTAAGTTGTTGTCTTGCAGGTAAAAAAGTGACTTTTTAAAAAAATTATATCTTGGAAACTAAAAATTATTTTTATTTATAATTGAAACATGTAAAAGTATAGTACTCTCAAAAAAATTTCAGCCAAAAATATTCATTTTTGTAGAGTTGACTGCAATTTTTCGACAACAGCCCTTTTTTGCAGTGAGCAGCATAACAAGTCCAGTCTCATCTGAAATCAAAGTTTCTTGTAGTTTATACCTCTGGCTAGTGAATGAACAAAGGATTTTTTATTAGATGAGGTCATTTTTGTTTTATAAAAAAAACTACTTTAAAAATGAGAAAAATTGGGGTCAAAAATGTGTTTAAACTTATGTAAAATCTTCAAATCTCATTTTTTTTAATTCCTTCGTTCATATTCTAGCCAGAGGTATAAACTACAAGAAACTTTTTGATTTCAGATGAGACTAGTTATGCTGCCAACGCAAAAAAACTTAAACTCTACAAAAATGAATATTTTTGGCTGAAACTTTTTTTGAGACTACCTTAAGTACTATACTTTTACATGTTCCAATTATAAATAAAAATAAATTTTAGTTTTCGAGATATAATTTTTTTAAAAAGTCACTTTTTTTACCCACAAGACCTATGTAACCCCTTAAAAAAATGTTTGGAAGAATATGTTTGATGACCAAGATGCATACATATATTTAGAAGGAAAGTTCCTGATTTCTGTAGTATAATACATAATACCGAAGAGGAAGTAGCCCTAAGCTCCGGACTCCACTTGCGATTTGTAGTTGTGAAGATTGAACACATTCTTTCAAATAGAAGTCAATCCATGATTATTTAGTCACAAATGGATTGACTTGTATTTGAAACAATGTGTTCAATCTTCCTGATTACAAATCGCAAGTGGAGTGCGGCGGTAATAACACCAAAATATTCCATATAGGTCCATAGAAGGTACAGACATTGAAAAATTCCTGGAATATCCCCGAAAACATGTTCCCTGAACATCCCAGGAAAATCCTGTGTCAGCATTTTAAACATTACCTGAATGTCTTATTGGAACATTCCATGAATGTCCACGAATGTTCTCTGGACATTCAAAATATATTTTGTAGACATTCCCTGGATATACCAGAAATACAGTGATGAGCGCTCTAATAACCGGCAAAATAGCACAAAAGATGTATTAAGTAGTGAGATAAAAAGACATGAAACTAGTTGAGCTGGGAAATTTAGCGATATTAACTTATACATTTAGATTGTATTGATTGTGTACCACCTTCAGATGTATCAGACGAGTTTGGAAACTACCACTGTCACAGTGACAGTTTTAGTTGACATACTCCTCCGATATGTGTAAAGGTGGGATCAATATAACGTAAATTTAAAGGTTAATTTCGCTAAATTTCCCAGCTCAACTAGTTTCATTTCTTTTTATCTCACAACTAAATATGTTGCCATATTTTGCCGGTTATTAGGGCACTTATCACTGTACATCCTTGCTGATGTGACAATACCTCCTATCTGTTTTTTCATGAGTTTTGTATGAGAGATGGAAAAACATGTTTTAAGGTCACCTCCTGTGTTCATATGTAAGTTTTGACTTGTTTTGTAGTTCATAGATAGTTTAATTTACTACAAAACAAGTCAAAAATATCATATGAAAACAGGAGGTGACCCTAAGACAAGTTTTTAGTCTCTCTTACAAAACTCATGAAAAAACAGATAGGATGTATTATTACATCACTGACGATATGTGGCCATACCAAATAATACATCCTTGATAAATATAAACATTTTTATTGAACAAAATCTTTTCATACATTCTTTTAATGCAATTTACTGATATTCCTAAATATTTCAAAAAAATGTGTCACATTTGCTTTGTAAACCTTTCTTTTGCCTTTCGTAGCCACATATTCCGTTTCCTTCCTGGTTTTTTGTAGACCACTTCTCTCAGCTGATTCTAAAAAAAATGAAATAAATGGTAATTTTTCTATCCTTTACAATTAACAATCAGAAGAAATATTATTTACAGATAATGATATGCATAATAATAATAGGTTTGTTCTAGCATCAGTTTGAAACCATCAGCGAATAGTGGACCAGCGCGAGTAGAGGGGATCGCACTGGTGACTGTATTATGTTCTTTTACTGACCAACTGTTTGCTGATGGTTTTTGACTAGTTTGACTGTTTGCTAGAACAAACCTAATAATAATAAATATTTGGAAGTCAAAACATTAATAAAATTATTTTTTCAAGTTAACTTTCACATGCGCGTCTTAAAATTGTACTTTTAATACTTATATCATAAATAACTATTAAAACTATCTTAAGAGGAAACAGTATCGATCAACAGGTAGCGAAAATGTGTTCCAAGATTGCGGCTGTAATTTTGAATATTTTTCAAGATATTTGGCACACATATTCGTAATATAATAAAGAATGGCGGTACAGAGCCCAATTTGAAAAATATATTATTATGTGGAAATTACTCTGTAATTAAATACAATATAAAAAAACGAGCTTGTACCGCCATTAAGAAGAACAAAAAAATACACTTTCTTCAAATACAACTTTTTTATCAGATTTTGTGTTATTTTGGAACTACTAAAATTTTTTATTTCATTAGTAGTTCCAAAATTACACAAAATCTAGGCATCAGATAAAAAAGTTTATTTGAAGAAAGTGTATTTTTTTGTTCTTCTTAATGGCGGTACAGGCTCGTTTTTTAAATATTGTATAATTACAGAGTAATTTCCACATATTAATATATTTTTCAAATTGGGCTCTGTACCGCCATTCTTTATTATTTTACGAATACGTGTGCCAAATGCCTCGAAAAAATATTCAAAATTACAGTGACAATCTTGGAACACGTTTTGGCTACCTGTTTATCGCTACTGTATTACCTTAAAACATTGTAATTTGCTAAACCAGTATATTTTACTCTACTACTACTCTACTAGCTACCTCATTTTCCACTGTTTCTAAAGACTTGTTTACATGGGTAGAGTTTTGAGGAGAGTAGAGTAGCGGTAGTATTCTACCAAAAATGGCTTGATACCATTCACATGAGGAGAGTACAAGTATAGTACTGATGCTAGTATAGTGAAACCGATTTTTGTATTTTTAAACACTCTTGATTATAAGTGCACCTTAAATTCTTAATTTTTTGCTTAAGCTCGTTTACTCCAAAGCCCCCTTTGCCATTCTTTCGACGATTTCATCCTCCGCAGCTTGCTGCAAACTTTTATTTCTGTAGTATACACTACCTAAATTCCATAAACACTGGTATTCGCCGTATTACAGCTCTACAAGTTTTAAAGTTTCATCTTCGGTGAACTTCATTTTCACTATTTACACAAAACACAATTCCAGCCAGAATGACAGCGCCCCCATGTACTCTCCTACCTACTCTATTCTGCCATAATTGAGCGTGTTCCATGGGTAGAGTGTGCAGCCGAGTAGACATTTTGGCAGTAGTGGTGGTCATAGAGTAGTTACTTTGCCATAGGTTGCTAGTCACTCTACTTTAACTCCAACTATACACTCTACCAGCTATTCTACTGTGCTGAGCATTTTTACAGGTAGAGTTACTCTACTCTATCAAGTACTTGCATCATTACTCTACCTGTGTAAACAAGTCTTAAATCTACTGAATGAAAATCTACTTAATTTTAATCTACTCTTAATGAAAAATGTCTAAAATCATTTACCCACCTAGTATTATTGTAGAATTTAAGACAGTCCAGTGCCTTATAAATAATTTCAATATGAATATTTTTTCCTTTAATTCTCCTTTGATACCACTCCATTTTAGATTTTCTGGAATTTATTTCATTGTGTTAATAGCCCATATTTATTGAAGGAACCCAATCTGGAGATTGTTATTATCGATTAAGTCGGCTGGTTTTCCTATAAGATTAAAATGTTAACATCTTCAAAAATCGTTACTGTTGTAATTGTAACTTACCAGATATAAAATGATTACAGCAGACAGGACAGGAAAATTTTCATTTCGCTAGTAAAACCTGTACATTGTATTGCATTTAACCATTGTTGTCTCTCAGATACCTTATTTAGTTCAGTTTAAAAGTGAACTTTATCTTTTTATCACAATTACTTTGCATTTCACACTTCAAAACACAACACCAATGAAGCATATTATCTTTCTAAATTAATACTTCCAGAGAAAATGTTAAATTAATCTTTGTACAACACAAAATTACAAAGAAATACAACTAAAATTATCTAAAACTCATTAAGAACAGATAGAATAAGATTTATCTTTTACACCCAGTAGCCATATTGACATATTGATTTAATTTTGACAGCATGTTGGAAGGGATTTAAATTTGGTAAATATAACTCCGCACGACCACGCAACTCGAAACACAAGTACGCAAACACGGTTGCGTGAAGCGTGGCTCGCACAATCGTGAAATTTACGAGACTTGCTCGACCTGTAGATTCTTGTCTCCCTGGACGCACTCTGGTATATATCAATAACGTATGACGTAGATATATTAATATTATGTGACACATGACAGAAGCTCGAAACAAATGACTGTGAATGAAAAGCCCTATACTATGTACACGTCAATTCGATTACCCAAATGTCTCAAATGTTATTAAATTTTAATTGTCAAGTTGACAAGTTTAAACACTAAAATAGCAGGTGATTCCAAGTTTTTGTTGTTATTTGTGAAAGTGTGGGTTCTTACATGAATTCTCATTAATGCATTCGGTAATTGTAAATTCACATATCATTTAACTGTGCAAATTTTAAGGGTGTAGTGCCAGTACAACTAAAACGGATTATATCTCCATGAAATGGAGTTCCAAAAATTAACTGTTTTATTCATTTTGGCCTTATGTTTAACCAGTTGCGAATTATACAGGGAATCTAACATACAGGAACAGTGTCCACAGCTGTATGAAAAGACTTTCACAGGCTGTATACCCAGAGGAAATATCAGTGCAGGTAATTATTTTATTGTTTATTTTATGATACCACACCAAATAATACTAGACTTTAATGTTTGTATTATATAATGATTCTCATTAGAATCATATGATTGTTTTGTGCTTGCACAGTCAAGGCTAAAATATTTTGGACAATCTCAAATAATTTTATTAATATTGGTTTTCAGACAGCAGTCAACAAATTCATTTCTGTAATTAACTTCACAATGATAAAACATGTTTAATATATGCTACATCTTTTTTTAAACGCATTTACTTATTATCAGTGTGAACTTTTGTAAAGCATGATAGTCATGGTTGATTATTATTCATATAATACAAAAATATGGGTTTTTGATAATTTAAATGATAGTTAACACAAAAAAATATGGGACCTGTACAGACCTTTTCCTACTAACTCTGTTGTTTATTTTATTTTGAATACCTACCTAACAAGTGAGCAAACTAGTTACACAGGAACATTCTTAGGGTATCTGTCGCCTGGATGCGAGAGTAATTTGATTGCCCTCCCCAAACCCAATCTTCCCAGAACGTTTATAAGCATTTGTAAATCAAAAAGTTAAAATTAATATTTTACTTAGAAAAAAAAAACAAAATTGTAAGGAGAAATACAGGAAAAATCTCATTTTCAATACTAATCATTGATCATTAACTATTTAGATGGGAAATAAGCCACAATTAAATTGAAAAAAATAATTTTATTAACGTTTCGACGCCCAAATCGGGTGTCGTCAAAATACAAAATACCACTAAATTAAACAAAAATGTTGTTGCTAAGTAAAAAATTCTTATAATAATTTATTTAATCTGACTCATTTATATCGGCAATTCAGACATATTATATTATACATTTTAAAGTAGAAGACTTTAAAATGATATTGCCAATATTTATGAGTTGCATTCCTGGGATGACTTTACTGAAAAAAAAAAAATAGAAGAATTTTTTACTAAGCAACAACATTTTTGTTTAATTTAGTGGTATTTTGTATTTTGACAACGACTCCTGATTTGGGCATCGAAACGTTAATAAAATTATTGTTTTCAATTTAATTGTGGCTTATTTCTAATCTAAATAGTTAATTATAAAAATGCCACAAGGAAATAGCTTCAGAACAACATTAATCATTGATCAGTCTGAAAGTAATTTTTGTCTCATTGTGGACTAGTCATGTAACGAATGTCATTTTTTAAACATTCGCAAATATGAATGCGAATATCTGCTACCGACATTCGCAAAGGCAGATGTGAATGCGAATAATGAGTTTTTTTAAAAAAATTTCTATTTTTGTAATGTTTTCTAAACTTATAATGAGAAGTTAATTGATATTTAGTGTAAATCAAACTGAATCTTAAGCTTTATGGTAGGGGAGCAAAGTATGCTAAATGTGCAGTCACTCGAGCGTTATGGGGACCTATTGGGTTGTGAAGAGTAGGTCCTAAAACCAAAAAACGTTAAGTAAAGTTTTCCATTTTAGTAGGGACTTTCCTTTTTAATTTAATTTTCCATTTCCAACAATAGTTTTTTTAGATTATAGGGCCATCTATCCACAATTCGAAAAAAATGTCTAAAATAAAAGTTACTTATTTTTACGTAAGGAATCCAAATCTGCAGTAAAAAATGGGGCCCCTATTTAAGATTTTAAAGTAACTCCCCACCCCACCTCCGTGGGGGTCGTGTTTGGTGCCATTCAATAGATTTTTCAAAAATATTGAATAAGTGTATTTTTCAGTTTTTCGATGTAATGTTCATTTAGCGAAATATCACGGGATTCGAATTTAAAATTTTACATTTACCCTCCACCCCTCTCCGTGTAAAGTCGTGTTTGGTAAATATTATTTGATAGATTTTTGAAAAATATTGTGCACATATTTTTTAGTTTTTCGATGTGTCATTCATTTCACGAAATATTCGCTTTTTTCTTGTGAAACTTTGGGACTCACCCATTTCTAAGGATAGATTTTTTTTCGGCCCTCACTTAACGAACTCCCCTGCATTAAGAGCCAATATATGATGGAGGTACATCTTCAGGGTACAAGGTTTCTCCCCATGTAATAATCTGACGTGCTCGAGTAACTGCAAAAATCCCGCTTGGGCTCCCCTACCATTATTACATAATACCAAATAATAAAATAAAGTGAGGGTTGATAATGTGATTATACGAGGTGGTTACCTTTTCTTATTAAAAAAATATGATAAGACGTGGATATATTTTGATTTTATTAACCTAATGTTATCTTCAAATTATTTTTTTTCTGATATTCATATTCGCAAAACATTTGCACAAATTTCGCTAATGCGAATATGCAAAAATATGCGAATATGAACGCGAATACGAATATTTGTTACATCACTATTATGGATTACAGAAAAAAAAATTTTATGTTAAGTTTAGAAAAGCTTCTTTTGTTAGGAAAGGTTATTAAGAATAAGAATATCTTTTATAGGTTGCAAAATAAGCCAATTTTGTGGCTTGATCCCAACTAAAGTAGTAAATTGACAAAGTAATAATTTGTAAAATTAAAATAATAATTTTTCTGATTTATGTGTTTCATTCACCTTGTAAAGATTTTTTTGATGGCACTGTATACCTACTTAGGTGGCTACACAATACCATAATCTTTTTAATCTTTTCTCAGAAGGGTTTTTAGACTATACCTAATTAAAATCTGGACAAACTGAATATATATGGACTGTTCACTCTTGATAGAGTATAGGTCACTCAAATACTATGAGCTCTTTTAATCCATTTCACGCATTGGATTAGTCCGTAGTTTCCTTTAGGTCGTCGTTCATAGGTTGTGATGTTTTTTGGCCTTCTCTACTATCTTCTTCCACTCTCTCCGGTCCTGAATCTTTTCTCTCCAGTTTGCAATTTCCATCTCTGATAATACAGACTAGCAGTTGATCTTCCCATCTTATTTTTGGTCTTCCTCTTGGTCTATTTTTTACTGGTTTCCAGTTCATTATCTTCCTGATCAGTTTTTCTACCCCTCTTCTTTGTGTGTGCCCAAACCATCTGAACCTTTGTGCTTTAATGAATTTCACTAAGTATATCTTCTCCTTCAGTTATATTTATTATTTCATGGTTCATTAGCTTTCTATATTCCCCTGTTTCTATCTTTACTGGGACATGTATTCTTCTCATAATTTTTCTCTCAATTATTCTTAAATTTTCTTCGTCTTTTTTCGCAAAGCACATTACTTCTGCTCCATAGGCTATCACTGGTCTAATTGCTGAGGTATATATTTTTGCTTTTGTTTTTTTTGTTCGGGTTTTTGTCCTTGAGTAGTTGGTGATATTGCCAATATACTCTATTAGGTACCTGCTTTAATTCTTTCGTTTATCTCTATACTTCTTCCTGTTTTTGCCTTCCACCATCACCCCCAGGTATTTGAAGCAATTTACTCTCTGGAATGTATTTTCACCTATCTTTATTTCTGTTATTCTGTTTACATTGTCTCTTGTGCTTATAAGGTATTTTGTTTTATTCTCATTGATTATATTATTAATCCTCTCGTCTTTGCTTCTCTTACCAGGGTTAAAAGTCTTCTAATCTTTTTTATATCATGCTATCAGTCCCAGGTCATCTGCATATCCTATGATCTGTGTTGAGCTTTGAATAATTGTTTTTTTCGGCCCTGTGTCCCTAATTACTCCTTCTAGAGTGATATTAAATAGTGTCGTTGACAAAATGTCTCCTTGTTTACAAACTGAATAAAACGTTTAAATTCGAAGAAGTGTTATTTTAATTTTACAAGTTAATATTGAGTCATATCAATGTCATTAATACTAAATTTGAGCTATGGGCTTGCACAAGGTACATAAAAAGCTCTAGGGTCCCATCTATTTTTTTATTTTTCCATATTTATTAATTTCTCATTTAGTGAATCATTTGTTTATTTAGGAGAAATGGATTTTTTAAATCAATCCAAGATTTTGTATTATAAATGTGATCTTTTGATTTTTCATGTCATTCTATAACTTGACTTAAATATCTCCAATCATTATAATCCTCTAACGATTCATTGTTGAAGCATGTCCAATACATGTTGAATATGATTGAGGTCTGGGGATTGTGCTAGCCATGGCAATACATCAATTCTCTCATTGATTAACCAGTTTGACACAATGTGCGTGACAAGTATAACCATGCACAATGTGAAAGTTTTGCTAACAACACCTGCAAATGGACAAACAATAGGTTGAAGAATATTATCGTGGTACTGCTGAGTGGTGACAATTTCTTACAGTATTTTGACCTATAGTTGTACCATATCTTCTTGACAACAGGTACTGTGATTGTAGGTTGTCTTCTGGCAGTTAAAACTGAGCATAGATCTTCAGGTGCAGCTAAAGTACTTCCCTGTTCTGGATATTGCTCAGCTGGACTCAGTATCTGGAAAACCCCACCACAATAATTGACGTATAACACTTTATTATTGCTATGCTGACTCATATGTCAGTATGCCGCATTCGAGCTTGAAGAAAGCCTACAATTTTTACATCTGCATAACTGTAAAATACATCAGTGTATGAAAGGATCGTAATCTGAAATTAGTTTGTGAACATAAGTACTAAAGACAAATGCCGAAATTAACTTCTCTAACAATAAAGTCATGTAAAACATCACATGTCTTTAATGCAAAAAACAAACTTAATAAAACTATTTTCATTAAAAATCGAAATAATAAGAATGTTATTTTCCTTATCGATAGCTTAGTGTGAAAACTTCGTATCTCATTTCACAGAAAATTTTACAGGAGAGACTTTAAACTTAATTTCTGCATACTATAACTTAAAACAAAAAAACTATCTTTACACATTTTTGATTCTGAGTAAGTTTAGATCGTTACACATACAATTTTCATATATATTTTGGGTTAGAGTATGCAGTTTAAAGTCACTCATGTAAAATTTTCTGTAAAATGAGATACGAGGTTTTCACACTAAGCCATCGTTATAAGAATTGTTCCCTTTATAGTTTTTTGACAATTTCATAAAATTCAAGTTTATTTTTCTTAATATTCCCTTGTTAAAATTAAACAGTCAAGTTTTTCTACTTATTGCTCAATTTGTGAGTCCTCAAATGACTACTTTGTATTCCAATATTTTTAATATTTATGTTTCCTTATCATATATACCTATCATTTACATTTTCTGACAAGAATAGATTTGAGTTTTTCATATATCAATGTATAAATATTTCCCTCTATTAACAAATTGATTTCTAATGGTGAAAGATGACTGTGGAAAACAAACAAAATAGTAATAATTGTCCATGTCAATATCAAATAACTGATATTTTCATACATTTATTTTGTATAAATATGGTATCTTTATTGGTTTTTTTAATAAAATTAGACAATTTACGTGCTGTTGAATGACTAAGTATTTTCTTTATCATTAAAAAACCCGTTATACTCTATTTTGTATTTTCCTGTTCATAGCCGCCTTTGAATATTTTAAATATCAAGGTAGACTTCTAGGAATTATCCAAGCTGGTTCCGCTGTTCTCTAAAAATATAATCATAATATTGCCAAATTTTTACTAAAAGTCTGTTTCTCTCTCTCTCTCTCTCTCTCTCTCTCTTGTGACGTTCCGCCCCTTATAGAATCGATTATTGATGGGAAGATATTATTTAACTATCCAAAATATTATTTAATTATTTTCAGAATTATTTTCTTTCAATGTTTATTCAAATAGAACTTAAACCCATCTCAGAATTTTTAAATGCTTGATGACGTCACATTTAAAACGTGGCAACATTGGTTTCCCCACTTTGACAGCCAATGCTTAGTAGAGGGGTACGAAGGATTCAGCTGTGAACGTGGGTTATGAGATGTTAGCACCTCATTGATCGAATTTCGTAAAAATAATTATACCATTCTTTTGCTCACGGTTTGTACAGCAATGATCACTAGGTTTCAGATTTTGATCACCTGTAGTTTATTTTTTATTAAGGGTTGAAAATTCAAGGACGAAAAAAAAGATGTTGGCACCTCATTGATCGAAATCTTTAAAACGAATGACTGTATTCGATAGGAAATAAAGTGCTGACCAATGATCACCTATATTGAACATTGATCAGGCTTTTTTTTTGCACTGAAAATAATTATTAAAGTTGCAATAACCTTAGCACGCACGCGCAGTCCATTAAAAATTTTATATCTAACAGGAGCTCTGTTCTTTATTTGAAAAATTTTCAAGGACAGTCACTCTTCGGTCCGAGTAAAATGATTCTGTCTAAATCTTGACCCGAGGGGTAGCGGCGTGTAATTTGGGTTGCCTATATAAACATCGACGAAATTTGAGTTATTTAAAACGCTGAAAAGACTAGTTAGTGATAATAAAAACCGATATTTACTGCGGTTACATGATATTTAATATTAAAATATTATTGGATGTGGTAGAATGTAGACTCTTTGTATAATTACCAATTGAACAGTGAAGCTGTTAGATCAATTTTCCGATTCAATCATTTCTACTGTTTACAGTTGTGTGTTTGTGTTTGCTTTTGAGTATGTATTTCATTTTCTTGACATCGAAAATGTTAGGTGTGGAAAGAATTAATAAGTGCGTGAAATGCGAAAAAGTGTATAAACATAAACATGATTTAAAAAGACATGTAAAAAGTTCGCATCCCGACAAATTGGATGCAATTGCCCCTTTAAAAGTGCTTAAAGGCAACGTCTATAAGTGCACACATTGTGATAAACAATTTAGATATAAGTCAAGTTTAAACTTTCATGTCAAAAAAGTGCACACAAATGTATCAGTTTATGCAGAAACTAAAACATTTCATCATAAATGTTCTGTGTGTAATTATCATGCAACTTTTAAAAAGGACTTTATTAAACATTATGAAACTTCTCATGGCATTCCTATGCAATAGGATACAATAGAGTTTTCCAACCATGATGACTTTATTTCTTGGAAGAATAAAATATAGCTTGAAACAAATGCTAGTGTCGTTTTATTGCTGAAAAAGTGAACTACATAATTGCCACCGATAATAAACAGGCCATTTCGCGATTCAAGTTTATCAACACAAATTACACGCCGCTAATATTCGGGTCAGGATCTAGAATCGAGTATCAAAATTGTTGCAAGCTTTTTACTCTTCGAACGAACCGTTTTCTTACAGTGTTGCGCGATTTTGAATAAGTAATAAATTATAAGTTCTGATCCAGAAAACTCAGAATTGATTTTTACATTATAATCAAACGAAGCGGTTATAGTTAAATTTGTTGCTATCTAGAGAATGTAAAGATTATTCGTGATAATAAGAATTGTAATAGATTTCTTTGTTGTTGATATTAGGACTATTTTATTCCAAGGAGATTAAGTCAGATCACACTATTGGCAACTGAGAATCTTAAAACATATGTCTTATTATATGCATTGTTGTCAGGTCTAAAAGTTACTTTTTCTCTTAAAGTTTTTTATACCTACCTAATAATATTAGTATAATTATTATATTATATTATATTATATTATATTATATTATATTATATTATATTATATTATATTATATTATATTATATTATATTATATTATATTATATTATATTAGATTATATTATATTATATTATATTATATTATATAATTATATTATATTATAATAATTATACTTTCATTTTTTAAAAAGGAATTTCTTTTTTAAGGAATGATAATATTATATAAAACTGGTGATTTTTTCCTTCGCCATGCGACGGGGGATACAATCAATTGCCATGTACAGTCGCTGTACTCAATTTTTTCTGGCATCCTCTAATTTTATTTGACAACCTCCAACGTTTTCTGACTCGTACTTTTTTTATTTTATAACTATAAGAAAGACTGGATTGATTTCGCTAATTTTGATTTTGAAATATTTTTAGAAGTCGTGTTCTCACCATAGGTATAATAACACAATAGATTAGGCCAGGTCCGAAAAATAGCGTAACGCGGAGCAGTTCGGGTCGGTGGTCTATCTATCTCTCTTTACCGGCGCTTAGCTTTCTCTCTCTAGCATATGATGGCTGCCGCCTCTGTGTCACTCAAGGTTCATAGATAGTATGCAATAATCTACCTTGTGTGTCACTGTCGTTCCATTACTCCCACCTCTTGGTAGATACGCTCACACTGGCACGACAGACAAAGATAGCTAGACCACTGTACTTAACCCGCGAGTAGTCACGCCGTTAGATAGAATCTCACATTTTATCCTTTTTCGCGATAACTTGATGAAAAATTTTGAAATTTTGAAAAAATTTCGTAAGTTCCTCGAGGAAGGGTGTAGTAATACGTAGGATTTTTTTATTTATTTATTTCTTCTTCTTCTTCTTTTTGTGGAATTTATGGCTATGGGGACAGCCAATTAGCTTTAATAATTGTTAGAAATAATATAAAATAAAAATTTGTTGTAAATCCGTATTTAAATTCCAATTTTGAGATAGAATCTAACACGCGACTATTCACGTTACAGAAGTGAGCGCGACTACTTCCGGGTTAATATTGGCGTTACACCCAGAGATATGTCAAGAATAGATCTGGCTAGGGATATGCTAAATAATGCATCGGGGTGTAACGTCAATATCAAGTACGGTGGTCTAGCTATCTTTGTCTGTCGTGCGAGTGTGAGCGTATCTACCAAGAGGTGGGAGTAATGGAACGACAGTTAAGGCCGCGTCCCACCATCAAATAATTTGATCAAACTGGTTTGAGCAAACTGAAAGTGACAATTAGTGACGTCACATCCTGAGTGGTCATTGTGGATAATAATGAAAAATTTTAATTTTAAATAAAGTACAAACAAGTTAGACAACTCAATACACAAAATTTTATCAAACTAGACTGATAGTGAGAGCACAGATTTTTAGAATTTCAAAAAAACTGCAATTGTGATGTCACTTTGACGTACTTCCGGAGTTTGCTCAAATTATTTGATGGTGAGACGCGGCCTTTACACAGAGGCGGCAGCCATCATATGCTAGAGAGAGAAAGCTAAGCGCCAGTAGATAGAGATAGATAGACCACCGACCCGAACTGCTCCGCGTTACGCTATTTTTCGGAGTTGACCAAATCTATGTGTATAATATCTTTGGTTACCCCTCGATGCCACAGTATAGGAGGCCGATGCATTGAGTAGCATATCCCTAGCCAGATCTATTGTTGACATATCTCTGGTTCTCACTATCAAATAATGAACCGTGATAGTGCGACGTCAAAAGGTCCAAAAAGTTTCCAAACAAAGCAAAGGTTTGACGTCTGTGAATTGTTTATACACGTGATTTGTGTAATCCATTTTAATTTTATTTTATTTTAACAATAATCTGCACATTTTTTCTTAAGACACAATCCTTGTTAGTCATATCAATCATATTGCTTTTAATTTTATAAATGTCCTTACACAAAATCAAGGATTTACACACTACATAGTACTTACTGCTCTTCGGGTTCTTAACCAGTCCTATATGGAAATATGGTGGGAAATATACTATGAGCATTGATTACAATCACGGGTACCCAACACCCAACACATTACCATTTTGTAAAAATTAAACATCTTACAATAAGCAATATATTCCAATTATAAAAACCAAAACAAACACCACGTGTGAATTTTTGCTTTGTTTGGAAACTTTTCAGAGTAGCCAACATTGATTTGACGTCACGACTATCAAGGCCGCGTCTCACCATCAAATAATTTGATCAAACAGTTTGAGCAAACTTGACGTACTTGAGGAAGTACGTCAAAGTGACGTCACAATTGCAGTTTTTTTGAAATTCTAAAAATCTGTGCTCTCACTATCAGTCTAGTTTGATCAAATTTTTTGTATTGAGTTGTCTAGGCCCCCTCACCATCAAATAATTGACAGTTATTTGATCAAACTTGACAGTTAGTGACACAAACTATACATACTAACTGTCATTTTGTGTCACTAACTGTCAAGTTTGATCAAATAACTGTCAATTATTTGATGGTGAGACGGAGCCTTAACTTGTTTGTACTTTATTTAAAATTAAAATTTTTCATTATTATCCACAATGAACACGCAGGATGTGACGTCACTAACTGTCACTTTCAGTTTGCTCAAACCAGTTTGATCAAATTATTTGATGGTGGGACGCGGTCTTTACGGTCCACTTGATCAAACTGGTTTGAGCAAACTGAAAGTTAGTGACGTCACATTCTGAGTTTTCATTGTGGATAATAAGGATAATAATGAAAAATTTTAATTTTAAGTAAAGTACAAACAAGTTAAGGCCCCGTCTCACCATCAAATAATTGACAGTTATTTGATCAAACTTGACAGTTAGTGACACAAAGTGACAGTTAGTATGTATAGTTTGTGTCACTAGTCAAGTTTGACTGTCAAGTTTGATCAAATAACTGTCAATTATTTGATGGTGAGACGGGGCCTTTAGACAACTCAATAAAAAAAATTTGATCAAACTAGACTGATAGTGAGAACACAGATTTTAAAATTTTAACAAACTGCAATTGTGACGCCACTTTGACGTACTTCCGGAGTTTGCTCAAACTGTTTAATCAAATTATTTAATAGTGAGAACACGACTTAACGCTCGGTTTCATAATCAGATAAAGTGAACTTTAAATTTTAAGTTGGTACCTTTATCAATAGCTAAGGCCATGATACTGTAAATAAAGGCTAAGGCTAATAAATAAATGGCTAAGGCTACGTCGGGGCCGGCGTAGCTAAGCGGTAGTGTGCTTGGCTCGCGTGCCGGTGGTCCGGAGTTCAAATCCTACCGCCGGCAAGAACAACTAGACATTTTTAAAATTTTTATAGGCCCCAGGTCGACTCAGCCTGAATAAAATGAGTACCTTGGGTAAAACCAGGGGTAATAATAGGCGGTTGAAGCGTGGCACGCTGTTGAAGGTGGTTGAAGGTGTTACCTTCCTTGTATACCGTAGGCCCTAGATATTCGCTCTGAGCGTTAACAAAGTGTCAAAACAAAATCGACCGACCTGCTCATGGTGGCGGTTTTTTGAAATTTTATCAGGACGCTTTGTGTATGTTTAAATGAGACATTTAAAAAAAATGCCGTGTCACGCTAGTGATATTATGTATTAATATAAACAGAAAATAAAAACGCACTTAATCTGATATAAATTCTTCTATTTCCAATATTGATTATCAGTTTGATTTTGTATACATAACCTCACTATCGCAGTTTATGTCAATAAATCTTTATTAACGAAAAAGAAAATATTTTTGTTGCACTATAAATTACAGTATAAATTAATAACTAATGAATTCTAACAATTGTATTCGGTTATTATCACTACAAAATAAAATATTCAAGTTTAACAAAATAATCCCATAAAGGCCCCGTCTCACCATCAAATAATTGACAGTTAGTTTGATCAAACTTGACAGTTAGTGACACAAAGTGACAGTTAGTATGTATAGTTTGTGTCACTAGTCAAGTTTGACTGTCAAGTTTGATCAAATTAACTGTCAATTATTTGATGGTGAGACGGGGCCTTAAGACTCAATGTTAAAACGTCCTGACAAAATCTGACAGCGTGTCACGTGACTGTAAGTAGAGGGGAGACGCACGGAGTCAATAGCAGACTACCCTGCTATACTCCCAAAGCCACGTGAGCGGTATAAAACGGGAGACTATTCATATTACCTTTATCAATGCAATAATTCATATGGGTAAATGTCAACGTTAAAGTGAACTTTTGTTGATGTTTAACACTTTAAAATTGACATTTACCCATAGGGCTTTTCATCGATTGGCATTTGTTTCGAGCTTCTGTCAGATGTTGTATAATCTGTGTACAATATTAATATACACGGATTATACAACATAAGACAGAAGCTCGAAACAAATGACTGTGAATGAAAAGCCCCATATGATAAGGTTACCAACTTAAAATTTAAAGTCCACTTTAACTGATTATGAAACCGCACGTAAGGAAGAAGATCTCTATACCTACTCTATACATTGAATCTCATCAGATATCAAATGCGTTATTAGTTGTATAGAAAGTGTCTAAATAATGTGCTCCTTGTTCAAGAATATCTCTATTTTTGACAATATCGAAAATTAATATACGGAAAATATGTTTATAAATAAAAATAAGTTTAAAATATTGTTTATTTATTAGGTATAATAAAAAGTGTTTTTCAACATTTACTCTGCGATAAAGTTTAAAATTCAAAACCCTCCAATGATTGACAGACGCCTATAAAAGACTTTGGCCAGAAGCAGAAGACCAAGCTGCTAGGTCAATTCTAGAGAGTCGTCAATGGACGACACCTGCCACAAGCCAAGAATTTATAAAATATTCAGTGATGAGCGAGCTAATAACGGGCAAAATAACGTAAAAGAGAGAAAAGATAACACGTTGTGAAATAAAAAGAGATGACACTAGTAGAGATGT
This sequence comes from Diabrotica virgifera virgifera, assembly GCF_917563875.1. Classification (NCBI taxonomy): domain Eukaryota; kingdom Metazoa; phylum Arthropoda; class Insecta; order Coleoptera; family Chrysomelidae; genus Diabrotica; species Diabrotica virgifera. The sequence goes on along the minus strand of NC_065445.1, from coordinate 64,810,410 downwards.
AAAATTATCAATAGGAAGCTATACTTAAATTTATATTACATAGTTTCTCACCTTTAGACGTCTGTGACAGGAGAATTTTATAAAATTGTGTGTGGCACTTGCCATCATAGATATAACAGAATAGATTAGGCCAGTTCGAAAAATAGCGTAACGCGGAACAGTTCGGGTCGGTGGTCTATCTATCTCTCTCTACCGGCGCTTAGCTTTCTCTCTCTAGCATATGATGGCCGCCGCCTGTGTGTCACTGTCGTTCCGTTATTCCCACCTCTTGGTAGATACGCTCACACTCGCACGACAGACAAAGATAGCTAGACCACCGTACCTGATATCGGCGTTACACCCCGATGCATTGAGTGGCATATGACTAGCCTGATCTATTTTCTTTACATATCTCTGCTTGTCATACTCCTTTCATACTAAAATTGTCTAAAGATGGTGAAGTATGTAATGTAATGTAAATTTATAGGTTCCTATCGATAGTTTAACACCTCTGCTAGTTTCAACTCTTTTTATTACACAACGTGTTATGTTTTCAATCTTTTGCGTTATCATGCGTAAGCAAGGTTTGATAATTGAATTGAGTTGAAGCTAGTTTCTATAATAACAACATTCTTGCTGAATAGGTATACAGTATGATGAGTGCACTAAGAACAGGCAAAATAACGCAAAAGACGGAAAACAATACGTTGAGAGGTAAAAAGAGATGAAACTAGTAGAGGTGGGAAATTATCAATAGACATCTATAAATTTACATTATATTCATAGTTTCTCACCTTAAGACGTATCGGATGAGTTTGGCGACGTATAGGAGTCAAACTGTGGCAGGAAAATTTTATAAATTCTGTCATAATTGACTCCGATACGTGGCCAAACTATCAATATAAGGTAAATTTCTAGGTTTTTATATATAATTTCCCACCTCTACTGGTTTCATATCTATTTATTTCACAACGTAATATGTTTTCCGTTATTTTGCCAGTTATTAATGTACTCATCACCGTATATTTTTACCACCAAACTCTGAACAATGTTATCTCGTTCAAATATTTTAATCTGTTTGTCCTTTGTCCAGTGTATGTTATTTGTATCGTTAATTTTAAGTAAATGTCTTCATTCTGGGAAGGTATACTTAGATCGAAAGTATGCTTGGGCAAGATAATATTAATAAATAACTATGCTCAATATTTGCATTTTATTTTTAAAAATAAAAAAATATACCTATATAGGTGCATAATTTGCCTTTAATCGGTTTAATAAATACATATATTATATATTCGATAGTTAATTTGTAAGTAAGGGGCTTATTGTTAAAATGTTAATAAATGGTGAACTTATATATAATATGGAAAAAACATTAATCGAAGCCATCGAGATAAACTTGTAAATATTTACATTTATATGTAATATTTCAACCAAGTTCGTTGATTTAAATAAATATTGAAACTCAGGCAACACTGCTGATGGTAACAACAATTATTTGCATTAGAAGTAATTTTTTTCTCTCTCTGTTAATAGTTCTATCCCTTCTACTGGATTATTATGAATGTACAAGTTGGCTAACTTGATAGACAGCTGATTATACAGTGTTGCCTTGTTGCCTAAGTTTCAGTATATATCGTTAAACCAATTATAATTTACTATTTTATTTATCTATCAGCCACAATTTAAGTGTGAAATTAAATTTATTTGGCGTTTTATCCTAAGTTGCCATAAGAAAATAGCTTCAGAACAATACAGTATAAAATTGTTTGAAATAAGTTACGTTTTTAAGTAAATATTTATAAATAATATGTAATAATTCATCTCGATGGCTTCCATTAACGTTTTATTCACTTAGTAGGTATAACTTTCAGCATTTATTAACATTGTAATAATAAGCAGCTTACTTTGAAATTAACTATTGAACTTGTTATTTGAAAATTATCAATACAATTCTGATTGAAGACAAACATATTCTGTAACAAGTTGCTTATTTTGGAAGCTAGCTTATTTTCTGGGTTGCAAATTGCAATGCAATTATCAAACCTCGCTACCGTATCAGCGATTTAAAGGACGAATCCTGCTTTGTTTTATTTCTTATATTCAATCTTTTATATTTTGAAACAAGGTGGATAACAGAAAACAAACGTAATTTTTAAAATGTGGTTGCATTAAAAAACAACGTGTACTACTTATATAGGTATTTATGGACAAACTAGGGATTCCAAAAAGGTAATGTGCATGATAATAATGACGATTGGGTACGTAGATCTTATCAAACAAGAAAATACAGAACGATATTAAATATATAGATAGAGTGAGATCGACAGACAGAATAAGTCTTCTTAACAGACCTTAAGCTGCGACAGAAACATCCTGTTATGGCTGTTACTAATCTCATACTAATGGCACCAGTGGCGCACCCAGGGGGTGGTTTGGGTGTTAAAACCCCTCCCACCGGCCACCAGGACATACAAAGAATAGTAGGAAAATGTAACTTGTCTTTATTAACAAACATACAAAAAAATTGCTGTGTAATATGTAAAAAAGTAGAAAGAGGCTTTTCATCGATTGTCATTTGTTTCGAGCTTCTGTCATGTGTCACATAATATTAATATATCTACGTCATACGCCTTTGGTTTGTATCATTGGCAATACCAATAACGTATGACGTAGATATATTAATATTATGTGACACATGACAGAAGCTCGAAACAAATGACTGAATGAAAAGCCCCATGAACGATCACATCAATCACTTATTTTGTATTTGCTGTCTTTTTCTATAAATAACAAACTTTTGTTATAGAAAAAGACAGCAAATACAAAATAAGTATTTAAGGTCAAATGTCTTCTTCTTTTTTTTTTTCTCAAAATGTCATTTTATGCGATTATACATGATTTGGTGTTTATTTAAACAAATTTGCATTTTACATCGTAAAGTATCAATGAAAAAAATATATTTTAGTACAAGGGACTCAAAAATATCATTATATGGCATTATAACAAGTTATTTTGATGGAAAATCAGTTTTTGATCAAATTTTATAGTGTATAAAACGTTTAAATATCGTTTTTCTACAACCGTGTTAAAAATGCAATTTTTAGCACTCCATACGCTCATTATGCAACTTTAAGGCACTAGTGCTTTAAAATTTGTATGGCACTGCAGTTCGTATTGACCGTATAGGCAATTTTGATGTAATGTCAAAAAAATATAAAAATGGAATGTCAGTCAAGTTCAAGTAAAAGTTTTTGTGGATATTGCCCTGTAATTACGTTTGTAGAAAAAATATTGTATGATATGCGTGTTAAAAAGTACATTTTTAAGGCACTCATGTGAATTGCAGAACTCGCTTCGCTCATTCTGAAAATTTTCACATGCGTGCCTTAAACGTGTACTTTTAATATTAATATCATAAATAACTCCGGATACAAAACGAACTAACGGAAACAATAGATGTGAAAAAGGGACTACGCCAGGGACTAACATTGTACTCGAGAAAATAATGAGGGACACAACAGTCAATACTCGAGGAACAATAATTAATAAAAGCGTGCAAATACTAGCATTTGCAGATGATGTTGACATAATCGCAAGATCAAGAAGAGAAATGATAGAGGCATTCAATCAAATAGAACGAGCTGCACAAAATAGTGGCCTGAAAATCAACCAGAACAAAATAAAATATATGCAGGTAAGTAAAAACACAGAAATAAGGCAGCCACAAAATATAACAATAGAAGAATACAACATTGAGGGGGTAAAAAACTTTACATACTTGGGATCCCTAGTCACATCTGATAATAACGTAGCAGAGGAAGTGAAGAGGCGAATATTTATTGCCAATAAAAGTTACCATGGCTTAATTCGGCAACTAAGATCAGACAACGTCGCAAGGAAAACAAAATGCCAAATATACAAAACCCTAATAAGACCGGTACTCACATACGGCTCAGAAATCTGGACATTCACTAAAAGAGAGGAAACATTGCTAGCCACCTTTGAAAGAAAAATCTTGCGACACATATATAAGGGCACAAAAGAAAATGGAATTTGGCGAAGAAGGTACAACTTTGAACTATACGAAATATACCAGGATCCAGATATCATAACATTCATTAAAATAGGACGGCTGCGTTGGATGGGACATGTAGAAAGAATGGAAGAAGGCGAAATACCAAACAAAATATTCAAACAGATGCCAGTAGGAAAAAGTACAAGAGGAAGACCGAAGCTGAGATATTTAGAACAAATAGAAAATGATATAAAAACCTTAAAAATAAAAAACTGGAGAAAAAAAGCACGAAACAGATCAGAGTGGAGAAGAATCCTGGAACAGGCCAAGACCCAGAAAGGGCTGTCGAGCCAATGATGATGATGATCATAAATAACTATTTTTACATTTTCCTCCATTCCCAAAATACATTATAATCGATTTGGCTGAAAATATGCCCACAGATAGCCAAAGCATAGGACTTTAAGTGGTTAGAATGATTTGAATTAGAAAAGAAAATAATCGTTTTCGTTTTGATTCAATTCGAGTCTCTTGCCATCCTCTGACACCGTGTTTCGGGGTCTCTACCCCTTATCAAAGAGGCTATGCAAGTAGACTGAATTGAATCAACTCGAAACGAAGAAGAACTGCATATATTAAAATATCTGCAGCAGAGTGTGGTTAGACTATCCTCTAACGGGGAATGACAAAATGAATAAAAATAAATTTCGACCAAGAGTCAGGATTCTGTTAACCGAGATACGATAGTACACTTCGCGTCAAAAAAAACTGGTACAACTCTTATAACCGAAAATCGTGTTTTTCAAGTTGTGTAAGTTGATCTTGTCACAAGTGTCATTTAAATTTCTAGGGCAAAGTTGCCAGTTCAACGAAAATATTATATCAAACTAGGTAAAAACGGGGCTGTGCGACAGACCGCATTTTTTAATACACTAAAAACTAAAACAATTGTAATTTTCCGTCATCTAAATTAAGTATCCATGTTATGGCGAGCACGCCACTGTGTGTGTTTATATTTCAATATTTAGACTACGTGACATGATAAACACCAACGCTTGTAATTTCGCGGTGTCAGCGAAATGTTCATGGACTATGAAAGGTTTTAAGAAATATGTAGTTTGTATATGTATTCATTAATTTAGGCAGTATCGTTCAGGGTTGCCATATTACACGAATTATCGTGTAATTACACGATTTGATCCTATTTTACACGATTACACGAATCAAGTACGAAATCTTACGATTTTTACCATTAAAAATTTTCAGTAGTGTTTTTAATACATTTTTATTAAAATTCACTTAATACTTCCCTGTATTGTTTAAAAATTACTTTGCAAAGAAAGAGAAATCCTCGGATATTTGTAATATATACTTTCACACCTAATCATAACATACCATAATGATAACATAAACATCATTGGAAGAGTCTCAAGTTAAGTACTCATTTAATTTACACTAAAGTAAAATATAGGGGAATCCCCTGAAAATATTAGGAAGATATAAATAATAGGTTCGTTCCAAGACGACACATTTGTACGATCCCTTGAACCGCCACGAAATCGATTGGACTGTTTTAATGCGCAGAATCGCCCTTGAACGGTTTTCTTTCGATCTCGATCCGATTACCGGTACGTAACCCTCTTGGAACGAATTGGTGTACCATTTCAAGTTCGAGTTGCGCCTGAGCCATTTTCAGTACGAGTACCACTGTACCACTAGTAGTTTGCTAGATGGTTAGAAATTAATATTTCTAATGTCCACTTTACATCAACAATAAATTGAACAAGAAATTGACAAAGTTATTCAATACCAAATTTGACGAGTACAAAATGTATGGTTTGTAAAAGAAAGTGAAATAATTTGATGAAATAGAACAATTGGATATGTTTTATTTTGTCAATTTTCTTTTTATTCACGGCAAAATTGGATGTAGAATTGTGTTTTGTATAAGCTAAATTTGACCTTGAATAACTTTGTCAATTTCTTATTCAATTTATTGTTGATGTAAAGTGGACTTAACATGTTCATTAAACATCACTTCAGCTTCAAAACCTTCCCCAGAATCGATATCTGATATTAAATCGTTGTCTTCTATGAAAAAGAAAATAATAAATTATCCATTTTTATAAGATTAATTTGAAAAAAAAAAGAATTAATAATTATTTAAACGGAAATCAAGATTCACAGGTACTAATAGCGTAAATTGTGGATTATTCTATTATTGAATCATCAGATCTCATAGCAGTGACCAGTAAAAATGAAAACAATCCTAACTGCGCAAGTCAGTACAAATAGTTTCTGCTTGAAGGCATGTATCAAAAGGGCCGTTCAGTTACCGATTTCGAAGCGGTACATGGATCGCTTGGAACAACACGGTGTACGATACCAATCATCGTTCATGTTCGCTTGGAACGCATTTTTTATAATGCGCATGACGAGGGCAGTACGAAGGACGGTTTTCATGTCACTTGGAACGCGCCTAATATTAGCTTTGATCGCGCAGTACGTCCTGGGTATACCCAGAGGGAGAACGCCTGCGCATTACAAAATTGGGCGTTCGCGGAGTCCAAATCTTTCCCTCTGAACACCCTCCGGATTTTTAATTCGGTGTTCGCGCAGTACAGAAAAAAGATCCTGAACATGCCCGGGGTACGCTCTCGACGTTCGAGGATTTTGTTTCGGATTTTAAGTTCGCACAGGCGCACAAAATATTTGGGAAGAATTTCTTGACATTCTGTTCTTACTCCTTCCAATTCTTAACCTAAAATATTGTTTTGTTAAAAAACTTGTAGATGTAGATTCTGGTTTTTAAAGTTTTGAAATTATGTAAAGTGTTGTGTCATTTAAATATTCTTCAAACAAATTTTAATATTTTTTATATTAAAGCTTTTTTAGTTGTTTTTGTCAATGTTTTCCATTTCGTATGTTTATAAATAAGTAGGTACCTTTTCAAATATTATTTTCATTCGATATTCGATAATTATCTATTACGGTAGTATGTATTACAATAAATTGTACTCTGTTTTTACTTAATTTCTTCTATCTAAATGAGCTTACAAGTACCTACATATTCTTGTGGTTTATTTTTCAGTTTAATTTATGAGTTAAATTAGTCTCTTATTGAATATAATGAAACATAAACAATACATCAAACTTATTCTGAAACTATTTCTTGTGTCTTGTTATATTTCATTATTTTTGTGGTGTAATAAACCACAACACAATGCCACAACCCATTAAATTCAATACATTGATATCAAAATTGGAAATGATTGTTTTACTAAATTATTCCTTCCTTCAGATAATGTTCAACCCTCATGAAGTTAAAGGTAATTTTTATATCTACATATCAACAATCTTACTCTCTACAAAAATGTAAGCTGGATTTCAGAGTGGAAATAACCACATTATATTGTGGAAATAATAAAGAAAGACTCTAATCAAATTTCTACCTTCTAAGAAAGGCATTGAATTATTGAATAGAAAGTTAATCCTTTGCCTGTTGCCTTTATTCTCTTTTCTTTTTCTCTTTGTTGACATACAAATTTGTTGCATTTGCATTTTTTTGACATTTATTTCGAAATAAGAAAGAGACAACAAAAAGCTTCCTTCTCTAACCTTAATGTATGCAACCCGTCATTACATTGCGAATCCGAAAATTGTTCGCGGAGCGAAAAATCCTGAGCATGTCCAGGATAAGTTTACGTTGACGCCTGCGCATTGGAAACTAATCCCGAACTTACTCTGGGTATGCTCGATTTGTACTGCGCGAACACTACTATTAGCAAGTCACCAACCGTTCTTGAATGGTTACGCGCATGCGCGATAGCGAATAATTATGCGCAGTAACACAGTTTTCGTTACTTCGCAGACTCATAACCATTCAAGGACGGTTTATTAAGCATTTTCCGACTTACACGATTTTACACGATTTTCAGTAGTCGAGTTTCATGATTTTTGTTTCACTTCATCTGGCAACCCTGGTATCGTTTTGTATCTTTAACTGTTAACATCTCAATAAATTTGTGCATTTCCTTCAGTAGTTACGTTACTCAATTCTCCAACGAACACACCACATTTTATAAAGAATAAGACTTCCATACATTGATTCGGTTTTTATTATAATTTATAAAAATATTTCAATTCAAAAATAATGATAGATAATAAATCTTGGCATGACTTTAAATTATTATGTTTAATGTCAAATCGAGAGGTGTGATTGGTTTCTCGTAAATTGTAGGACAAAACTGCATTAAGTTGTGTAGAATACATAAAACACACTGGAAAAATTAAAAATTTAATTTGAAATTAATACAAAATGAATAACTTTTACAGTGAACAAGTGTGTAATTTAAATATATGTATTACAATTATTCGAAATATACATTTTAAACGATATTTTTTTGCGTTATCTTTGCGTTTTGTATTTGCGTTAACTGTGATGGCAACAACGAAGTGATTCACGAACAATAATTGTCAGTCTGAACACAGGTTTACATTGGGAAAAAAAGTGTACCAGTTTTATATGACGCGAAGTGTACCAAGCGGCGCCGCTAGGAGGAGCATTGAATTACATTACAATACAAACTCAAAATACTCAAAATTATAATTAGTCCAGTCGGGATAGCATTTGACCTTGCATGCCGAGCTGCTCAAAATTTTATTTTTCTTATCTTTAGGGGGGTCAAAAGTAGTCTAAATTTAAAATCGCGAATGAATTCCTCCGTTACGTTAGCCACCATCTTGATTTTAAAGGAGAACCGTTTTTGCACAATATCTCCGCCATTTTTAACTTTTCCACAAAAATGGTAGAAACTGAAATTGTTAAAAATAAATCGTATTTACAATTTCTTTTTAAAAATTTTTGTCGTGAGGTCGATATTTTCTGAGTTAATTGTACTTACAGTAACCGCCCATATTTTTGACCATGATATTGCATGTAACTTTTTTATTATTGTAATATAATTCAAATCCTTCTAACCACTTAAAGTCCTATGTTTTGGCTATCTGTGGGCAAATTTTCAGCCAAATCGATCATGATGTATTTTGGAAATGAAGGAAAATGACGGTATTTTAACGTTTTCTACACTATAAAATTTGATCAAAAACCTGTTTTGAATCCAAATAACTTGTTACCTATACCTGTAATGCCACATAAATGACATTTTTGAGTCCTTTGTATTAAAATAGTATGTTTTCCATTGATACTTTACGATAGAAAATGCAAATTTGTTTAAATAAATACAAAATCACTATAAAATCGCTTAAAATAACAATTTGAGAAAAGAAGAAGAAGACAATTCGACCTTAAATGTTTTATTTCTACATCTCTCAGATGCTATATATATACAAATTTTCAGACAAATCGGAGATCCAAAAGTTTTTTTTATCCAAAATTGAGTGATTTGAAATGGAATCACCCGTAATTATATGGTATAAGTTCTTGGCTTGTGGCAGGTGTCGTCCATTGACGATTGACGACTCTCTGGAATTGACCTAGCAGCTTGGTCTTCTGGCCAAAGTCTTTTTAGGCTTAGGAGTCTGTCAATCACTGGAGGGTTTTGAATTTTAAACTTTATCGCAGAGTAAATGTTGAAAAATACTTTTTATTGTACCTATTATATTATATAAACAATGAAATATTATTCTGGTCCAGATAATAAAAATATTATTTATAACAATTATTAAAGCTAATTTACTGTCCCCATAGCCATAATTTCCACAAAAGAAGAAGAAGAAAAAAAATAAAAAAAGTCCTACGTATTACTACACCCTTCCTCGAGGCACTTACGAAATTTTTTCAAAATTGCAAAATTTTTCATCAAGTTATCGCGAAAAAGGTTATAATGTGAGATTCTATCTAACGGCGCGACTACTCGCGGGTTAAGTACAGTAGTCTAGCTATATTTGTCTGTCGTGCGAGTGTGAGCGTATCTACCAAGAGGTGGGTTTAATGGAACGACAGTGACACAGAAGCGGCAGCCATCATATGCTAGAGAGAGAAAGCTAAGCGCCGGTAAAGAGAGATAAATAGACCACCGACCAGAACTTCTCCGCGTTAGGCTATTTTTCGGACCTGGCCTAATCTATTGTGTTATTATATCTATGGTGAGAACACGACTTTTAAAAATATTTCAAAATCAAAATTAGCCAAATCAATCCAGTCTTTCTCATAGTTATAAAATAAAAAAAAAAGTACGAGTCAGAAAACGTTGGTTGTCAAATAAAATTAGAGGATGCCAGAAAAAAATTGAGTGCAGCGACTGTACAGGGCAATTGATTGTATCCCCCGTCGCATGGCGAAGGAAAAAATCACCAGTTTTATATAATAGTATCATTGCTTAAAAAAAGAAATTCCTTTTTAAAAAATGATAGTATAATTATTATATTATAATATAATATAATATAATATAATATAATATAATATAATATAATATAATATAATATAATATAATATAATATAATATAATATAATATAATATAATATAATATAGTATAATAATTATAATAATATTATTAGGTAGGTATAAAAAACTCTAAGAGAAAAAGTAACTTTTAGACCTGACAACAATGCATATAATAAGACATATGTTTTAAGATGCTCAGTTGCCAATAGGTGATCTGACTTAGTCTCCTTGGATTATATTAGTCCTAATATCCACAACAAAGAAATACAATTTTATTATCACGAATAATCTTTACATTCTCTAGATAGCAACAAATTTAACTATAACCGCTTTGTGTGATTATAATGTAAAAAATCAATTCTGAGTTTTCTAGGTCAGAACTTATAATTTATTACTTATTCAAAATCGCGCAACACTGTAAGAAAAAGATTCGTTCGAAGAGTAAAAAGCTTGCAAGAATTTTGATGAGATGGAAGAGTGACTGTCCTTGAAAATTTTTCAAATAATTAATACAAAATTATCTGCTAATGACTAAACCCTGGAAATGTGTGTCCTTTCGTGAGCACTTTGTTAACTTTCAGATGGTATAAATATATTTCAGAAATACTAGCCGTAACATAGTAATTTAGCAAAACTCGGGAAGGCACTGATTTCACAGTAGGTTTAAAATTTTTACCGCGCTAAAGAACTGGGCTCCTGTTAGATATAAAATTTTTAATGGACTGCGCGTGCGTGGTAATGTTATTGCAACTTTAATAATTATTTTCAGTGCAAAAAAAGCCTGATCAATGTTCAAAATAGGTGATCATTGCTCAGCGCTTTATTTCCTATCGAATACAGTCATTTGTTTTAAAGATTTCGATCAATGAGGTGCCAACATCTTTTTTTTCGTCCTTGAATTTTCAACCCTTAATAAAAAATAAACTACAGGTGATCAAAATCTGAAACCTAGTGATCATTGCTGTACAAACCGTGAGCAAAAGGATGGTATAATTATTTTTACGAAATTCGATCAATGAGGTGCTAACATCTCATAACCGTGAACGTGAGCCTTGGATTGCCATTGTTTCTCGAGTGTTCGGTCTGAATCGTAGTGTGCGGGGTCATTAGACTCAATTATTCACCTCTAATTCTCAGTTCCAAATTGATTAAATATTACAATAAAAGTATAGTGAAGTTATCCAGCAGCAGTGGATTTGAAGAATTTTAGAGCATACTATATCCAATGAGTTCTACCCCGGTAAATACACATTTTATTAAGTATTTTATTCAGCCATTTTGGAAGTCCTTGACATTTGCTAACTAAGTTTCACATAGTCTATTTTCATGGTTTTTATGTTTTATTTTCATGGATCAAACTCATCTAGAGATAATTCAATATTCGTTGTTAATTTGTGCTTCCAGTTGGAAAATAGAGCTAATTTAAACTCCATTTTTTATATTCCTTTCAAGTCTACAGAACTCCTATCTTTTGAACGATGATCAAATAAGTATCCATCGCTTAGTCTTACTATATTTCATCCTTGTATAATATATCTATATACCGGTGTATATATTATAATAAAATATTCTTTCACAGTAATTATATTTTGTATTTCAATTGGAAATTACTTGTGTTATTTGACCAAGGTCATCTGATAGCAACCTGATAAAAGGTCAAGCTGTCTAGTCATTCAAGTTTTTGGACTTAATGACCTATTTCTTCTTATTCCCATAGGAATAAAAACACCTCCTCGTATCTCTTGCTTCTTTTTTTTGACATTGGTAGATTGGTAGTAACACCACACTGTGTTTTTTTTAGCACCTACCATGAAATCTTAAAGCCACCCTACAACAACACCAAGGCCAGACCACACAGAGAGAAACAATCAATAGGCGACCAGCCTGGATTATTTCCACATTTTCTTTTTTTTGAGTACCTCCAGCTGCTTTCCAACAGTTTTGAGTACCTTCAGCTGCTTTCTACTAGTCTTCCTCTCCTGTACCTCCAGCAGGACAGCTGCTAGCGAGAGTTAGCACCCTTGGGTGCTCATTACATCAACTTCAAGATTAGGAAAGAGTGGTTTGTTTGGGAACATTTACTGTGCTCTTATTAAAGACAGACTGGTTTTGTGATATTTAGTACATTTTTTTTTATAGTTCAATTGCACACACATTTTTCCTGCTTTATATTTTTTATAGGTTTTTTTTTCTTTACAACATAATATTTAATTGATAGCATTCCCCAACACTCTGCAATCTATAAAGGTATAAATTTCTGAGCTCAGATATTTTCCCTGATAATAGTAGTCGGTACTCTTATCTTGATTATTTTTAGGCTGTGTTCCACTTTTGTATAATTATTTAAACTCATTCCATTATTTTAGTATATGTTTAATTAAATTTTTAAAAATTAACTTCACATATTAGTCAAAATTGTAATTATTAACTTTATTTAACTTGAACTTATTAACTTTACTTAACTTTAACTTATTAACTTTATTTAACTTTAACTTTAATTTATTAAATTCATATGAACTTCTGGATTCTAATCCCTCAGATTAGTTTTTGGTTTCACTTGTTATTATTACTATTATAAACCACGAGTTAGGAAAAGGATCTGTGTATCCACTCGTAGGTTTATTTATTCAATAAGGCTTGTGCCTGTCCCACTCACAGTGAGGTATTTATATGTTATATATAGTATCAGGTAGTATTTAATTAAGGTGTACGTATTATAAACGTACAATTATTATTTGGTGAGGGTTCTACTAACCTAGTTGTAAGTTGTACTTCCTGTATTAGAGGTACCCGTAGTCAGTTTTTCTAACCTTATAAAGAGTATTCTTAGATCATAGTTGTATGATGATTTTGTAATTGACTTTCACTAGTATCACTTTTTCCTGTCATGTTAGAGTTACACACTAGTTACTTGTCCTAACTCAGAGATTGTTAAAAAGATCTAGTAGTTACATTCAATAAATATACATTTATTGTGATTTTTTTTTTCTTATTACTCCTTTATTTTTAGTAGTATATTTTATAATTTAATAATCTTTAATAACTTTTCACATACTTGTACTACAAATTTAACATACTCTATAGCAGCGTAGAATACCTGGAAGAGCGTTAACCTAGTTATCCTTCTTCTGGCGCCCAAAAATTCATTCTATTTTCAGTATATTATTATATTTACTCTATCTATTTTCTGAACATTATCTTCATATCTTCTTTTCGAGCCATCATTGTCACTTCCTTTAATCTATTGTCTGGCCAAAAATAGCCGTGCAAATTGGCCGAATCCTTCCTTGAGTGTCAAGTGGCCCTTCTCATACATATTTAGCTAGCCATTCAAGTTATATCTATCTATTAATGATTTCTCATCTCTAGTCCTGTATCAATTCGATATTCTTTGTCTTGGCATCCTTCCATACAAATACTACTACAAAGTTGTATTTTAGTTACTCCAGCTTCTTCAACGGAGAAGCCACACATTTTTGTCCTTTGGCTACATTAAGTAGATCTTCTTCTTTTTACTACTTCTGTTGGAGTTTACCACTCCCTTTTCATTCACTCCAACAGAAAATCATCAGCTAGTTGTTACATCGGCTTTCCAACGTGGTGGCTTTATTTTTGGTCTGAGACAGTATTCATTTAGGTCAATTCTTCTCTTTTATCTGAAATCTCTTTGTTATTTCCGTTTGGTATCCTATACACATATTGTTACTTATTTATTTTATTTTTAATTTCTGATACATATCAGGTATTCTTAAACGCTGTTTTGATTTTTGTTTATATTTTGGGACCTCATTATAGTATATGTTTGTGCAGCTTACATTCTGGGTTAGATTTTGAATTTTTATTGGGAACTTATATTTAATATTGCTATTAATAATATAATTCATATAACAATTTTATTTCTTCAGTCAATAGTGGTATAGTTGGAGGTACAACTAAGTGTTGATTATTATTATTATTATTATAGATATATATTTTTTCTAGAGTGGTGGTAAGTTACATATAAATAAAAAAATTTACTTCCAGTATTTAGGTAGTAGGTTTACTTGAGTATACAATATTTATTGGATTATTTATCCATTTATTTGATCTTATATATTTATTTGATCTTATTTATTAGATTATATACTGCATTATATATATATTTTTTTTTTTTGCTGGCTATTTTGATTTTGTTGGTGTGTTGCTGATATTTTCTCGGTTTATATTATATATATTTTGCGTGCAAACTTTCATATTTTCATATTTTTCATATTTCTGTTCTTTGGACTATTTGTCAATAACTTTGCTCTCATCATGTGTGCTTTTAAAGCTGAACATCTTCTGGTGGATGAATTGGATTATGAATTAAAGATTCGGGACATAATGCCAGAGGAGTCGACAACTGTCGATAAAAAACGCAATCTTTTGAGAGGTGCTTTGAAACAAGAAGCTGGCAATAGAAGTTTTCTCCAAATTTCAGCTGTATCCCTTCCTTTTGAGGAACAACAAAAAGGAATCACTGAAACATTGGACAGCTTGTCTAAAAAAATCGAAAAGTTTAGGGGAACTGTAAAGGATACAGAGTATGCGCGATTAACATCTCGTCTAGGCCATATTTCTGCCCGTGTACACTTGCTACACTGTCCTTCTGAAGAACAGGAACCGTTCAAGAGGTCTGTTTCTCTTAAAATATTAACACTAGAGGGTGAACTTGATTCTAGAGTTAACCCCATTGCTACCTCTACTCCTAATGCTTCAGTCAATGTACCTAGCTTTACGTACTCCAAACCTGTTCAAGTACACAAATGGGGTATTTCATTTTCAGGTGAAAAACAGCACACTGATGTGATGTCATTTTTAGAAAGGGTTGAATGTCTTCGAATATCTAGAGGTGTTTCTGAAGAGGATTTGTTTGCTGCTTCTGCTGAGTTGTTCACCGGGACCGCTTTTACATGGTTTATGAATAACAGGGGTAATTTTTCTTGTTGGTCTGATCTGATTAAAAAGTTGAAGTCGGATTTTCTTCCGTATTCATTCCAGGATGATTTATTAGATCAAATTAAGAATCATAAGCAGAAACCTGGGGAATCTGTTACTATGTTTATTAATACTATATTAGGTATGTGTAGTCGTTTAGACACTCCTTTGTCAGATTTAGCTAAAATTAAAATCATCCTTAAATGTCTATTGCCCTTTTATCATCAACAATTAGCTCTTATGGACATTCAGAACATTGATGACCTTACTATAAAATGCAAACGTTTGGAGGAAACGTTATCCTGGTCTTCTCAACCTCCATCCACATCTCGATCCTCTTCTAACTCTTCTTCTCAGCCAACTTCCTTTAGGCAACGTTCTTGGCTAAATAAGGGTCATGAACATAATGTTTCGGTTGTTAGTTCTCTTGTCTGCTGGAATTGTGATCAGCCTGGTCACCCATTTTACAATTGTGGGATTCCTCAAAATCGTATTTTCTGCCATGGTTGTGGCCGAGAGAACACCCTTAAAAGAAACTGTTCTAAGTGTTCGGGAAACGACACGTCGGAGGTCCGTCCCCTGAACGTTTCTCCGTCCAACATCCAATCAGGGAATCAAACCCCATCGTCAAACGAAACTGCTGGACCAAGCACATCCAGCAACCCAAACCCATCTTCACGAAAAGGGAAAGGGGTGTTGTTCAAGAAAGCAGCACACACCACAAAACAAAATTAAACCAGAAATTTATTTCTATAGATAATACGTTAGATTCGCTTGATTCAAATGATCACAGATGGTCATTTACAAACGCTTCTTTGATTGGTAGTGTTCAACGTAACAATAATAATTGTGATAGTAATGTGGTTCCATTATCTATATTAGATTCTAGTTTTGTTAATGATGATGATACGTCTGGGTTAGTTCCATATAACGGTTGTAGACAACCAAATACTTTAGATCTAGATATTAATTCGTTATTAGTTAGGAAACAAAATGATAATAGGCCATATCTTCCTATTCAAATTTTAGGACAATCGTGTTTAGCTTTGTTAGATAGTGGCTCTAATATTTCATTGATAGGGGCACATTCGTTAAATTTATTGAAAAATTCTAGTATTCCCATTATGCCCATTTCATCTTTGCAAGTATCTACTGCAGATGGTACAGTTCAGTCCATTACGGGCAAACTCCAAATTAAAATCACAGTGGCAGATTTATGTAGGGAAATTACATTTTATGTTATTCCTTCCGTGCAGAATTCTATAATTTTAGGTATGGACTTTTTCAATGCTTTCAATAGTACCTTAAGTTGTTCTGATTTTTCTTTTTCCATATCTGAATTTAATTTATCTACCCTTAGTGCTATTCACGATTTTGCTAGTTTATCAAGCTCTGAACAAAGGCAATTAGAGAGTATGATCTCTAAATTTACTACTCTTTCTTCAAAAGACAAACTAGGTCGTACGTCGTTAATCTCTCACACTATCGAAGTGGGAAATCCCACTCCTTTCAGATTATATCAGTACCCCATACCTCAAGCCTGGCAGGCAGATTTAGAAAAGGAAGTAGATTCGATGCTTGCTTTAAATATCATAGAACCTTCAACATCGTCCTACTGTTCTCCGCTCTGGTTAACGAAGAAGAAGGATGGATCCTTCAGGATCTGCTTTGACGGTCGAAAACTAAACAGTATCACAACTAACAGGGATGCTTATCCTATCCCCAGAATAGATGTGATTTTGAGCAAACTTCAGAATGCCAAATACATCTCTTCTATTGATTTGTCTAAGGCCTTCCTACAGATCCCACTGAGTGAAGAGAGCAAGAAGTATACTGCTTTTGCTGTCAGTGGTAAAGGATTATTCCAGTTTGTCACCATGCCTTTCGGTCTTGTTTCTGCTCCTCAGACAATGTGTCGTCTGATGGATTTAGTCATTGGTCCACCGTTAGAGCCCTATGTTTTCTATTATTTAGACGATATTTTGGTTGTCACTCCTGATTTTTCCCTTCATATGGAAATTTTAGATAAGTTATTTTTACGTCTTAAGGAAGCTAATCTAACGGTCAATCTGGATAAATGTCAGTTTTGTCGCCCTAGTCTTAAGTTCTTGGGTTATGTTGTGGATAACCAGGGGCTGAGGACTGATCCTGAGAAAATAGTTGCTATCAAAAATTTTCCTATACCAAAGACCACCACCCAAGTCCGTAGGATATTGGGAATGTGTGGCTATTATCGGCGATTTGTACCGTCCTACTCTACTTTGTTGTCACCTCTTACTGATCTTTTGAAGAACAGGAAAAAGGGACAGACCATTACTTGGACTCCTGAGGCTGACGAAGCTTTTAGGCGCGTTAAAGATGCTTTAACGAGCGCTCCGGTTATGATGTCACCTAATTTTGATGAGCATTTTTATCTAATGACAGATTGCTCTAATACAGCTTCTGGAGGCGTATTATTTCAGTTGAAAGATGGCTCCGAACACCCCATAGCGTACACTAGTAAGAAGTTGAACAAGGCCCAGAAAAACTATTCAACTACGGAGAAAGAACTCTTAGCTATCATCCATGGGTTAGAAGCTTTTCGTTATTATCTGGAAGGTCGTAATTTCACTATAATTACTGATCATAGTTCCTTAGTATGGCTTCATAGTATGAAAAACCCTTCACAGAGGCTTTCTCGATGGATATGCAAACTGGCTGCCTATTCATATAAGATTGTCCATAGAAAGGCAAACGGGGTAGTGGTCGCAGATGCTCTTTCACGTGTCCATGATATTAATGTCCTAGATCTGTCCTCTTTAAGTCCTGATATGTGGTATCAGAATATGATTGATAGGGTCACTCAAGACCCACAAAAATATCCTGATTTTAAGGTAGAGAATAATATTCTGTACAAACACATCTTAAGTCCGATAGAGTCCTTATCCAATATGTCGGAGTGGAAAATAGTTGTACCTACGCCAAATAGGGAAAATATTCTGCATATGTTTCATGATGAAGTTACGGCGGGTCATTTTGGTTTTTATAAGACTTATCACCGTATTGCCGAATTATATTATTGGCCTGGTATGCGGAAGTCTATAAAAAGGTACATTTCTAAATGCATGGTTTGTGCTACTTGTAAACCAAGTAACCTACCACAGGCTGGACTTATGGGTTCCTTCAGGAACATAAATTTTCCTTGGCAGATGATCTCAATGGATCTCATTGGACCTTATCCTCGGAGTTACAAGGGTAATACCTATTGCCTGGTAGTTGTGGATTATTTCACTAAATTTCCTTTAGTTTGTCCCCTTCGCCAGGCCACAACTCCAGCAATTTTAAAATATTTGGAGGAACAAGTCTTTTTGGTGTATGGTGTTCCTCAAATTGTGTCATGTGACAACGGTCCTCAGTTTGTATCGAAGGCCTTTAAAGATCTTCTAGCTAAATATAAGGTTCAAAAGACCTTTTATAATGCTGCCTACCATCCACAAGCAAATCATACTGAGAGAGTAAATCGCAGTATTGTCACAGCTCTAAGGTCCTATACTTACCCTGATCACAGAGCTTGGGATCAATATATTCATTCCATAGCTCAAGCCATAAGGACTTCTGTCCATGAAGTTACCCAGTGCTCTCCAGCATATTTGAATTTTGGTAGGAATGTGGCTTTATCAGGTGATTATTTTGGTGTAATTTCAGACAATTCCGAAAATCTTCCTCAAATATCTGAGAAACTTCATCGCTTAGATGATCTCCAGACGTTACCTCATATTTTCGCAGACATTAGGAAGAAGTTAAAAACTTCTTACCTAAGGAACCAGCAGCACTATAATTTGAGGAAACGAGATCTGCGATTCTTTGTTGGTGATCGAGTCTTAAAGCGCAATTTTGTCAAATCCAATAAGGGTGATGCCATTTCTGCAAAGTTTTGCCAGAAATATGTCCCATGTACTGTCTCAAGGGTAATATCTCCTTTGATTTATGAATTAAAGGACAATTCGACTAATAAGCGAATTGGTCAATTTCATGTAAAGGATTTACTGCCTGACAACACCATGGACGATGTGGATTCTTCAACTTCATCGGAAGAAGATTAGCTTAACAGGGTTGTTTAAGCTAATATCTTCCTGTGTTTGCCTTTAATTAGTTTTATTATGGTATAGTATTTTAGTTTAAATTGTTAATCACCAGATAATGCCTGACCATAGCAATTTTTATCCTTCGGCATGGCTTGATGATTTCTCACGTATTAGTTATTAGGTACCGAATTCTTGTGTAATACCGCTTGTATGAGTTTATTATTATTTTTTTTGTATTATAGATTGCATTTGAGTCATTATCGACAAATATTCTCAAATACTAATCCAGCCAGTAGTATTACCAAGTTAATAACCTCCACTTGTACTCTTAGTTTTGTACTCAACCTCTCAGAATAAAAGGGCTGTTGATTATTATATATTAAGATATTTGGATGTGTGGGCTCATACAAGTATTCTTGCTTAATATAGATGGAACTATGTTACACTACCATATCTTAGATTATGTGTTATATCTTGGATATTTGATTACATACCTATTATTTTTTTCTTATTGTTTTTATATCATGTCATTGGATTTGCCATATTGGAAAGAAGTTGTGGTTGTTAATTTGTTATTGGGTTACTTTATTGATATTTGTCACAGGTACCTTAAATACTTTATATTAATTCGGATTCTTACTTCCTCCACAGGATGATTCTGGAATGAATTTGGAATTTTGATTTATAAATGAATTCTTGAGTCCTTCATATTTCTTCTTATGAACTAGTCTGTTAATGCTCAAAGTTGGTGAATACGTGGGTTCGAAGTTCAGCAACTGATCACTGCTATCCGATTTCGTAATCCATGTCTTTCTTGTCAGAGTAGGCAGATGTTTATCCATGATAATATTTCTGGTTGGGAAATGGTGTACAACACTTCCTAACCATTCTTGTGCAATTGTTCCAAATATTCCAGGCACATTTTCACACGATAATAGGGAAGTCTAGTTTGCTTATTTTATGTCTCTTAGTTCATAGTATATAGATGCTTGACTTTCCATAGACGTAGAGTCGTAATGTTAGTGATTAACCCACTGGGACAAATTATTGATTTTCTTTTTAGTAGATTCCCTCTTCTTTCCTTAGGCATTAATTGTTGCTTAGATTCAGGAATATCTCCTGGATAATCCTATGTATGTTCACATGAATATACAGTCTTATGAAAGATTGGGAGCTCGTTCCCGTCATATTTTGTATTTACCATGGAGTCATAGAACTTATAAGTTCATCCTTTATTTTTACTATTTAGTTTCGATAGGCTCATATTACCGGATGAGGGTAGATCTAGAGCTAATTTAGTTAGTTATTTAGTATTAGTGAGAATTGGTCCATAAATCTTCCTGATCGTTCTTCTTTGGATATGCTCCTATAAATCTGGTGTCCATTGCTAGTCCGATTTTGGATTAAGTGTCCGATTCTTCACTTATTTTGTTTATTTGGTTGTATAGGTTCGTATTACCGGATGTGGGTGTACGTAGACCTAATTTATTTATAGGATTTAGTATGGATGTGAATTGGTCCATAAATCTTCCTGGTCGTTCTTCATTGGATATGCTTTTGTGAATCTGTTGTCCATTGATAGTCTGACTTTGGATTGAGTGTCTGATTCCACATTTATTTTGGTTAATGTGTTTGCATTCCTTTGGTATGTTCACTATTTATATTAGTTGGTATTGGTGAAAATTATTCTATAAATATTCCTAGTTGTTCTTCTCTGGATATGCTATTACGAATCTGGTGTCCATTGCTAGTCCAATTTAGGATTGAGTGTTTGATTCTTCACTTATTATAGTTATTGATTTCATTGGTGACTTTAGTATATGTACTTGCGTTATGGTATGAATTGGCTCTCACCTTTGCCTGGTTGTTCGTCCTTGGATATACTCCTTATAAATCTGATGTCCATGGATAGTTCAACTTTGGATTTACTGCCAATTCGACACTTATTTGTCATTATAAATTATGTCTCATCTTTAGCACTTTTACTAGGACTTCGGGTCATATTTTGCAATTTCCGTTATTTGCTGCAGTGACCATCCTACTTTCCCTTGATTATTAGTGGTGATTATTTGTAATCTTGCGAATCAACGGGGAATGATACACTAAGCACTACTACTCTAGTTTAATATTTTGAAAAAAAAAAAAAAAAAAAATTTTTTTTAAATAAAATTTTTTTTCTGGTGGTTGAAAGGGAATGTGACGTTCCGCCCCTTATAGAATCGATTATTGATGGGAAGATATTATTTAACTATCCAAAATATTATTTAATTATTTTCAGAATTATTTTCTTTCAATGTTTATTCAAATAGAACTTAAACCCATCTCAGAATTTTTAAATGCTTGATGACGTCACATTTAAAACGTGGCAACATTGGTTTCCCCACTTTGACAGCCAATGCTTAGTAGAGGGGTACGAAGGATTCAGCTGTGAACGTGAGCCTTGGATTGCCATTGTTTCTCGAGTGTTCGGTCTGAATCGTAGTGTGCGGGGTCATTAGACTCAATTATTCACCTCTAATTCTCAGTTCCAAATTGATTAAATATTACAATAAAAGTATAGTGAAGTTATCCAGCAGCAGTGGATTTGAAGAATTTTAGAGCATACTATATCCAATGAGTTCTACCCCGGTAAATACACATTTTATTAAGTATTTTATTCAGCCATTTTGGAAGTCCTTGACATTTGCTAACTAAGTTTCACATAGTCTATTTTCATGGTTTTTATGTTTTATTTTCATGGATCAAACTCATCTAGAGATAATTCAATATTCGTTGTTAATTTGTGCTTCCAGTTGGAAAATAGAGCTAATTTAAACTCCATTTTTTATATTCCTTTCAAGTCTACAGAACTCCTATCTTTTGAACGATGATCAAATAAGTATCCATCGCTTAGTCTTACTATATTTCATCCTTGTATAATATATCTATATACCGGTGTATATATTATTTTTTTTTTTTTTTTTATTTAACGTCCTAATTTATTTACAATCTGTAAAACAAGTTACAATAAGTAAATGTTGTGACCACTAGTGTATGTGACTTGGAGAAAATGATTCAATAATCATTTTCTTTACAAATATTTTACATAGATATAAAATTGTTTGTCTCTGGGAATTACGGCACATATAACTAAAATCGCGATGGTAAATCACTAGGTGTATTTCGTCTAAGTCTCCGTCTGACTGGTTGGCTCATCAGGTTTCTGGCTAGTACATTTGGATGTTGTGCCAGTCTGTCTTCGTATTTCTGTGCAAAGTTGGTAATTTCTTCTTTTACTGTTGAAATTTCTAGATCGCGTCTAATAATAATATTTGCAACATACCATGGGGCATTTGTGATTATTCGAAGAACCTTCGACTGGAACCTCTCCAAGATTTCGATATTGGAGTTTGATGCAGTACCCCAAAGTTGGATCCCGTAAGTCCATATTGGCTTCAAAATTGCTTTGTAGACAAGTACTTTATTTTTCATCGAAAGTGATGATTTGTGACCAAGTATATATTATAATAAAATATTCTTTCACAGTAATTATATTTTGTATTTCAATTGGAAATTACTTGTGTTATTTGACCAAGGTCATCTGATAGCAACCTGATAAAAGGTCAAGCTGTCTAGTCATTCAAGTTTTTGGACTTAATGACCTATTTCTTCTTATTCCCATAGGAATAAAAACACCTCCTCGTATCTCTTGCTTCTTTTTTTTGACATTGGTAGATTGGTAGTAACACCACACTGTGTTTTTTTTAGCACCTACCATGAAATCTTAAAGCCACCCTACAACAACACCAAGGCCAGACCACACAGAGAGAAACAATCAATAGGCGACCAGCCTGGATTATTTCCACATTTTCTTTTTTTTGAGTACCTCCAGCTGCTTTCCAACAGTTTTGAGTACCTTCAGCTGCTTTCTACTAGTCTTCCTCTCCTGTACCTCCAGCAGGACAGCTGCTAGCGAGAGTTAGCACCCTTGGGTGCTCATTACATCAACTTCAAGATTAGGAAAGAGTGGTTTGTTTGGGAACATTTACTGTGCTCTTATTAAAGACAGACTGGTTTTGTGATATTTAGTACATTTTTTTTATAGTTCAATTGCACACACATTTTTCCTGCTTTATATTTTTTATAGGTTTTTTTTTCTTTACAACATAATATTTAATTGATAGCATTCCCCAACACTCTGCAATCTATAAAGGTATAAATTTCTGAGCTCAGATATTTTCCCTGATAATAGTAGTCGGTACTCTTATCTTGATTATTTTTAGGCTGTGTTCCACTTTTGTATAATTATTTAAACTCATTCCATTATTTTAGTATATGTTTAATTAAATTTTTAAAAATTAACTTCACATATTAGTCAAAATTGTAATTATTAACTTTATTTAACTTGAACTTATTAACTTTACTTAACTTTAACTTATTAACTTTATTTAACTTTAACTTTAATTTATTAAATTCATATGAACTTCTGGATTCTAATCCCTCAGATTAGTTTTTGGTTTCACTTGTTATTATTACTATTATAAACCACGAGTTAGGAAAAGGATCTGTGTATCCACTCGTAGGTTTATTTATTCAATAAGGCTTGTGCCTGTCCCACTCACAGTGAGGTATTTATATGTTATATATAGTATCAGGTAGTATTTAATTAAGGTGTACATATTATAAACGTACAATTATTATTTGGTGAGGGTTCTACTAACCTAGTTGTAAGTTGTACTTCCTGTATTAGAGGTACCCGTAGTCAGTTTTTCTAACCTTATAAAGAGTATTCTTAGATCATAGTTGTATGATGATTTTGTAATTGACTTTCACTAGTATCACTTTTTCCTGTCATGTTAGAGTTACACACTAGTTACTTGTCCTAACTCAGAGATTGTTAAAAAGATCTAGTAGTTACATTCAATAAATATACATTTATTGTGATTTTTTTTTTCTTATTACTCCTTTATTTTTAGTAGTATATTTTATAATTTAATAATCTTTAATAACTTTTCACATACTTGTACTACAAATTTAACATACTCTATAGCAGCGTAGAATACCTGGAAGAGCGTTAACCTAGTTATCCTTCTTCTGGCGCCCAAAAATTCATTCTATTTTCAGTATATTATTATATTTACTCTATCTATTTTCTGAACATTATCTTCATATCTTCTTTTCGAGCCATCATTGTCACTTCCTTTAATCTATTGTCTGGCCAAAAATAGCCGTGCAAATTGGCCGAATCCTTCCTTGAGTGTCAAGTGGCCCTTCTCATACATATTTAGCTAGCCATTCAAGTTATATCTATCTATTAATGATTTCTCATCTCTAGTCCTGTATCAATTCGATATTCTTTGTCTTGGCATCCTTCCATACAAATACTACTACAAAGTTGTATTTTAGTTACTCCAGCTTCTTCAACGGAGAAGCCACACATTTTTGTCCTTTGGCTACATTAAGTAGATCTTCTTCTTTTTACTACTTCTGTTGGAGTTTACCACTCCCTTTTCATTCACTCCAACAGAAAATCATCAGCTAGTTGTTACACTCTCTCTCTCTCTCTCTCTCTCTCTCTCTCTCTTTCTCTCTCTCTCTTTCTTTCTTTTTTCTTTCTTTTTATACTGTGATGAGCGCGCTAATAACCGGCAAAATAGCGCAAAAGATGGAAAACTTATTAAGTTGTGAGATAAAAAGAAATGAAACTAGTGGAGCTGAAAAATTGAGCAATATTAACCTATAATTTTACATTGTATTGATTATTTCCCACCTTTAGACGTATCGGACGAGTTTGGCAACTGCCACTGTTTTGACAGTTTTAGTTGACATACTCCTCTGCTACGTGTAAAGGTGGGAAACAATCAATATAATGTAAATTTATAAGTTAATATCGCTAAATTTCCCTGCTCCACTAGTTTCATTTCTTTTTATCTCACAACTTAATAAGTTTTTCATCTTTTGTGCTATTTTGCCGGTTATTAGCACGTTCATCACTGTATATGCAATTCACGAATCAAATTCATGTTTATTGTAGTGCAACCTCACCTGCTTTTTGAACTTGGTTAAGATGAATAATGTATTAGCCAAATAATATTTTGACTTTTACAATTAATATTTTGACATTTACCGTCATTGTTTTCTTTATCCTAAATGTGCCACAGCCTAATTGATATTGTTTTAAAAACATTTTCTTCATATTGGGGTTCAGGTACTCACTGATCATCATAAGCAACCTAAGATGTTTCAACCTTAATATATAATTATTATGAATTTGTTTGGCTAAATATGAACATACTAAACTACCTTGAATTTGTTTGCGTAGCATTTTTCTAAAAAAGTTATAGTTACGCAAAAAACAATAGTTCTTAATGTTAAAAATTATAGTTGTTAACTTTTTGAAGTCATACTTAAATCTTGTTTTGGTAGTTTGTGAAACAAAAAAATTTATTTCATAATTTAATCTAATCTAATCTACGCAATAAATACAAAAGGCTCTCTTGTTAGTGCTACGTGGTGCTACTATCGTAAATCATGGGGAATGCCAGGAAAAAAATAAGTACCTAGGGTAGATAAGATTTCATTCCTAGAAAATTTAGTTAAGTAATTTTGTTTTCAGCTTAATATAGTTCAATAAATTTTTGAAAATATTATTTGGAAGTTAAATCTGTGGCATTTTAAAATTTTAAAACCAAACAAATAGTTTATTTTATTCATATCAAAGAAATATTTGATAAAACTGAGATGTCACAAGGACTCCGCTTCAGAATAATATTTCTTACAAAACTTCTTACCTATTATCTTCTTTGTCTTTATTTGTATGAGTGTTCAGGTTCAGCTTCATTAATTTCAATTGATCCAGACTATACCTAATCAAGGGTAGTGGGTAGGAACTCCTTGGATAGTCCTATCAGGGAAACTGAATCAATCCCTGCCCCCCACAGATTCCAGGTGTTTCTTGGCCCGGGAAACTAGTACCTGCTTAGGGTCCCTTGTCCAGGGTTACGGATGAAGACCACAATGGCAGCCACGGCGGAGAGGGAAGCCTTCGGTACGGCGAGGATGGCGGAAGTGGCGACCCCGGATTTTAGGGTTAGTATAAAATCTATCACATGGAAATGGGAAGCAGCATTTTCATTACTGTGTTAAGGTGGAGAAAAAGTTTCGGAACAGTTTAATATGGACACTTTTAGGCGACAATTACTATATTAGATTGATACGGCTAAAACACTGCGATGGGAAAGGCAACGGGAAACCACCCCATTATAATCCCTAGTAAAGTTATCATGAAATCAATTAGTGAAACGAATAACATTACTGATCATGGGCTGCGGAACTCAAGATCCGGCAGGGGAAGGAATGCAAAATTAAACCACAGGGCTTCCCAGGTCGCTAGCCAGCGAAATCCCTGTGAGCAAAACATCACCAGACATAATATGAAAATGAAGAATCCGTATAAAATAGCTACATGGAATGTAACAACTTTATATGAAGCCGGTAAGCTGAGAAATCTACTCTCTGAAATGGACAGACTAAACATTACTATCATGGGGTATGTGAAACAAGATGGCCAAATACAGGGAATTTCATAGCACACGGATACGCCGTTTATTTTTCTGGAAATCAAGACCATATGCATCGAAACGGAGTAGCAATAATTATGAAACAGCATATTAGTAAATATGTGACTAACTTCATCCCAATGTCAGACAGTAATTTTAATACAGCTGAATGCTAAACCTGTAAATATAAATATCATCCAAGTCATGAGCAGAAAATGGAAGAATTCTACCATCAAATAGAAGAAGTGCTAAAAACAACAAAGAAACACGAAACAACAATAATTATGGGAGACTTTAACGCTAAAGTTGGACAAAAGATGACACAAAACATCACCGGAAAGTTCGGCTTGGGAGAGAGAAATCAAAGAGGTGAGCGTCTAATAGAATTCTGCCAAGAAAATGACTTCGTCATTACAAATACCTGGTTTCAACTTCCAGAAAGGCGTCTCTACACGTGGAAATCCCCTCAAGATGGACATCAAGGTAAAATAGTACGGAATCAAATAGACTACATCCTAATAAACCATCGATTTCGGAACAATATTAAAGATGTAAGAACTTACCCCGGCGCCGACATAAACTCAAATCATAATTTACTCTGCTCCAAAATACAAATTAAATTAAAGAAACTAACAAAGCCAACTAAGCCTAGTAAGATATATCTCGACCCCCTTAAAAACACCCAAACGCGCGAACACATAGCACAGCAGATAAATAGTAAAATGCACAGAATATCAAATATACCAAACGAAAACAGAACTATTACCGAATGTTGGTACGATATTCAAAACTCGATTTTAGAGGACGTAAGGGAATCTTTAAAAACACCTACAATGTTGACAAAAAATGAATGGATGAACCAAGAAAGTTCGACGAAAATACAAAAATAGAAATATTATCAAATACCGTGAAATTAACAAACTCATAAAAAGAAAAATTAAACAGGCCAAAGAATCCTGGCTCGAGAATTCATGTAAAGAAATAGAAGACCTCCAAAAAAAGCATGACAGTTTCAACCTCCACAAGAAACTTAAATATACCTCCGGAATTAGAAAACAGAAAAATGCTCACGTACTTAAAACCGCAGACGGAAAAATTTGTGATCACGAACAACAGTGCAAAGAATGGGAGAGACACATCAGTGACCTTTTTGACGATGCTTCTCGAGAAAATGCTGCAAATACTACCTGTTACAACCAATTAGACAGAGGTCCCAGTATACTGAAGTCAGAAGTCATAAAAGCAATACAACAAGCCAAAAACAATAAAGCACCTGGACCAGATCAAATCCCTGTTGAGCTACTTAAACTTTTGGATGAGGAAAACATTACCTACTTGACTACTTTCTTTAACAAAATTTACAACGAAGGAAAAATACCAGATGATTGGTTGGAGTCACTGTTTATAACATTACCAAAGAAAAGCAGGCCCACCAAATGCAGCGATTTTAGACTAATCTTAAGATACTTTTACGTATTATACAAAACCGAGTATTCCTTCTGTGCGAAACTAGAATGGGTAATAAGCAATTTGGATTTAGAAATGGTCTAGGAACTAGAGAAGCACTATTTTGTATGCGCGTTCTATTACAAAAAAAGTTGTGAATTCCGAAAGAACGTTTATGTTTGTTTCATCGACTTCGAGAAGGCATTCGACCGAGTCAAACATGATACACTTTTCGATTGCCTGCAGGCAGCAGGACTTGACCACTACGATATAAGACTGCTGAAATACTTATATTACAATCAAGTAGCCTCTATCCAAATTGGAGACAGTCGTACTGAAAAACTGCCGATAAAACGTGGAGTACGACAAGGTTGTGTTTTATCACCCACCCTTTTTAATCTGTACTCTGAAGAAATCTTTAGGGAGGCTTTGGATGACAGACAAGAGGGAGTAAGGCTAGGCGGAGAAGTAATCAACAATATTAGATACGCTGACGATACAGCCATTCTTGCTGAAAATTTACAAGATCTTCAGACACTATCTAGTCAGTGAAGCAAGCTATCGGAGAGGCCTTAAAATCAACATTTCAAAAACAAAGTGGATGGCAGTTGGAAAGATTAATATAGGTCAAGGTCAGCTTTCTCTTGATGGAGAGGAGTTAGAACGGGTAAATCATTTCAAGTACCTTGGCAGCTGGTTAAAGGTAAATTGTGACTCTGATGAAGAGATAATAACTAGGATCGAAATATCACGGAAGGCTTTTATGACCTGGAAACCAGTTTTATGTAATAGAAACCTGTCGATGAATATTCGAAAGAAGGTGCTGAAATGTTATGTGTGGTCTATCCTATTGTATGGTTGTGAGACATGGACGTTAAAAACCACAATGCTAAACAAAATAGAAGCATTCGAATTGTGGTGCTATCGACGAATCCTAAAGATATCGTGGGTTTCGCACACTTCCAATGAAGATGTTCTTCAAATGATGAATTCGGAACGTCTGCTCATAAGCATCATAAAGAGGAGAAAAACAGAATACTTCGGCCATATAATTAGAGGACCTAAATACCATCTGCTTCGCCTTATAACACAAGGAAAAGTGGAGGGAAAGAGATGGATTGGTCGAAAGAAACTTTCATGGCTGCGTAATATTAGACAATGGTGTGGCTGCACAGTAGAAGAATTATTTCGCGTAGCAGCCGATAGAGAGATTTCAGGAAATTGTAAACATGATGACGGCCAACGTCTGAATACAGACACGGCACCTAAAGAAGAAGAAGATACCTAATCAATTGATATCTGCTTTTATCCTCTTTTATCACTCTACTCAACAATTAAGCATGATTGTCCTTTTTCAATATGCATTTGTTGTTCTTCTTTCGCTTTCATTCCAATTTTTCTGTCACACAATATACCACTCGCTTCCTTTCATTTTATCCGCTATACTACTGCATGAACCTCCATCTATGTTCCCATTTGCCCTGTTATAACAATCCTAATAATAATAGTCTCCCGTTTTATACCGCTAACGCGGCTTTGGGATTATAGCAGGGTAGTCTGCTATATCTAGGGCATACGGTATACAAGGAAGGTAACAGGGCCAGTGCTATGCTTCAACCTCCTATTGTTACCCGTGGTTTTACCCAAGATACTCATTTTTATTCAAGCTGGGTCGACCTGTGGCCTATAGACATTTTAAAAGTGTCTAGATGTTCTCGCCGGCGCTGGGTTTCGAACCCCGACCTACCTGCGTGGAAGTCAGACATGCTACCGCCTCAGCTATCCGAGCCCAATAACAATCCTAATAAACTAAAACTATTAGTTCTCACTATTACTTTTCTGAATAACTTGAGGTTTGCAGACGACATAGTCCTTATCCAACTTCTTCACAACCTTCAGAGCTCTTGTGCAATAGTTGGCCTTAAAATTAACTTTAGTAATGTTGTTCTGAAGCCATTTTCTTGTGGCATTTTTATAATTAACTACACTGACCGGCACAAAATTCCGCCACCCAAAATGTTTGATTAAGTTTGACAATCTATAACTCTCTTATTTGTACTTCGATTTTCAAGATTCTTGCATCAGTTTGTAGGTACATGTATTGATGTCGTTTGTTATTATTTCGGTAACAAAAATTTTTTGCTTAGATGGCATTATACGGGGGTGAATGGGAGCGTTGTATTTTCTCCTAACTTTAAAAAATTCTGTGGAAAAATAGGAGGGCTGATTTTGTTTCATACTCCTTTTGTATTATCCTGGAGTTATCACTAAGGTTTTGTTTTTTGAATTATCCGAATATCTCTTTTCTTGTAAGAGATGTAAATAAAAACACTGCTTTGAAGGTTTTTTTAATTAAAAATATCAAACGCACTAAAATTAATAAAATAAAACAAAATTAACAACAAAACAAAATAATTCAATAGCGTGTATATCCACCTCTTGCAGCAACGACTGGTCGCAATATGTTTGGCATCGAATAAAGATGTGTTATCCTTGCCTGGGGAATAGCCTGATATTACCATCTACCAGGGCCATAACTGTACCAAACTTACTGGAGGCCTAGGATGACGGCGAATAGCTTTTTTTAATTAATTCCATAAATTCTCAATAGGATTGAGATCTGGGCTGCATGCGGGCCATTATAATTTTATCAATCTAACGTCTATTTTATGAGTCCACCAGTGTTTTTATTTACAAAAAATGGTACAGCTCTTACAAGAAAAGAGATATTCGGATAATTCAAAAAACAAAATTTTAGTGATGCCTTCGGGATAATATTACAGGAATATGAAACAAAATCAGCTCTTACATATTCCACAGAATTTTTTAAAATAGGAGAAAATACGACGCTTCCATTCACCCCTGTATAGTGCCATGCAAACAAAATTTTTGTGTTACCGGAATAATACCAAACGATATCAATACATGTACCTACAAACTGGTGCAAGAATCTTGAAAATCGGAGCACAGATAATAAAGTTATAAATTGTCAAACTTAACAAAAATTTTGGGTGGCGGAATTTTGTGCCGGTGAGTGTATTTTTAATGGTAATGGTATTTATTTTATTAAATTTAGTAAATTACAATACATGACCAACCTTGTACTGGCCAAAAACATTTCAACGTATGGTACGAAAATTGAACAAGTATCTGGGCCACGATATTAAACTATGAAGAGACAACCAAACAACAGAGTTAAACAGGAGAATAGGACTAACATGGGCAGCTTATGGAAAATCAAGGAAGTCTTTAGATCAGATTTTCCCATGTACAGTAGAGCGTCGATAATCCGAACTAATTGGTACAGGGGTAGTTCGGATTATCGAACATATGTTCAAAATACATACAAAGCTCATAAAAATAGTACATATGTACGTACGTTTTAGTTACAAGGAATAAAACACCTGCATAATAAACAAATATATTGTATGTATTTCTGCATAAACAAAACAAAAATCCGCGGTCATATTTTGCCCATATTGTCATATTAAATCCAAAAATTCGGTCCGCGATCATATTTTTTAATTTTATAATTTTTTTGGGTTCGGATTAGCGAACGTTCGGATTACCAGGGTTCGGATTATCGACGCTCTACTGTACTTGAAAAGAAAGGCCTTTGATCAGTGTGTGCTTCCAGTTCTAACTTATGGAGCAGAAACACTTACCCTTATCACAAAAGTAATAAATAAAGTACAAGTGACACAGAGAGCAATGGAGAGGTCAATATTGAATATACACACACCCAAACTTATATGGAATCACCATGTATTTCAAAGTAATATTTATTTCTTTTGAAAAAACTTGTTATTGTTGCGAAGATTAAAGGTTTTTATTGAAAATAAATAAATATATAAGACAATCGGATAGTACAGCCCGGTACGGTATAGACGAGGGTATAGATTATTTGCTTGAGTTGCAAGTTGAACGAAAATAAGTAAACTAACTTTTGCGTCCAAAAACGAAAATATGCCTTATGTGGGGTTATAAAACTTACAACGAGGAAAGATTATTGGTCTTGTGGAGAAAGTAATGTTCTCAGATGGACATAGCTGCAGAGCTAGGCGTAATACGTTCTGTCCAAAACATATGCTAGGTAAAAGGAACTAGGAAAGCTCAAAAATAAAGCAAGGGAAAGTCGCCAAAAGTAATAACGGCTCTCCACGATCATTTAATTGTCCAATCATCTGGAAGACACCCAACTATTTCTCACCTGCAGCTCCAAAGGCAGATTTTGGAAGCTACAGGTGTAACTGTTTCAGTTGAAACGATAAGAAGAAGAGCTCGTACCAAGAAGTATACAGCAGGAGACAGTTATGGGTTCCCGAGTTATCCAGGCAGCACAAGATTGATCGCCTAAATTGGTGTCTTCACCACCAAAACTGGAACATTGGGAATTGACAAAATGTGCTATTTTCAAAAACAGTCAGGATTTAATGTAATCAGATGGAAAATCAGATGACCCACGAAATCGTGCAGGTACTTAGAGGTCGAGGAAGACGAGCAAGAACGAAAACTGTCAGATCTGTTCACAAATATACAAGGGAAGTGTACTGGTATGGAGAGGAATTGTGATCCGTAAAAAAACTCCTTTAATTTTCATCCAATCAACTTTAACTGCTCACGGGTATGTTAATAACCTGTAGTCAGGCTCTGGAGAGGTGTAACAGGAGAAAATTTAATTTTATTGCATGATAATGGGCCTCTACATACCATTAGAGTGACTACAGACATCATTGAAGCAGAAGCTATCCCTTGTTTGGAGTGTCCTGCTTGCTCACCCGAGCTTAATCCTATAGAGTATTTGTGGGATAGGCTTAAAAGAAAAATTAGAGCTCGACGGGATAATCCACAAAACACCGCACGGCTGGTACAAGCTGCTTTTAAAGGATGAAGCAACCTACCACAACAAAATGTTGATA
Source organism: Diabrotica virgifera virgifera (assembly GCF_917563875.1). Taxonomy (NCBI): domain Eukaryota; kingdom Metazoa; phylum Arthropoda; class Insecta; order Coleoptera; family Chrysomelidae; genus Diabrotica; species Diabrotica virgifera. The sequence goes on along the minus strand of NC_065445.1, from coordinate 64,777,083 downwards.
ATTTGATTAGGAGCGTGCCCACGCAAACTGAAGCTTGCATAAGGACTAGAGGTGATAACACTGACTACCACAAAATACAGAAAAAATAAATAAAAACAAGTTAAACATTATTTGTTTTACATTGAAATTTTTTACGTTATTGACTTTAAAACAATTACTTTCAATTTGTTTGTTAAATACTTTATTGTTGTATTTAATTGTTATGTATTTGTTATTAAATTGTTTTAAAATAAATATTGTTTAACTTCATGTGTTCGTTTTTTTAAATTCGCACGGAATAGTAAGAAATATCAGATGATTCCATATAAGTTTGGGTGTGTGTATATCTCAGAGGGAGAGAGAGAGTTTCAAATAGTTTGGAGAAAAACTTGTGTTATGGGCGCAGTTAAAGGAATTACAATGCTTAAATGGAACTGGGCAGGTTTTGTAGCCAGCGTCAGAGACGAAAGATGGACCAAGAAAATTTTAGAATGAAAACCTAGACATGATGCTTATCGTAATCAAGAACGTCCTCCAACAAAACTTGGTTTTCCAATTTCCAAGTTGGTTTTTAAATACTAATTTGTAATCGTTTGTTTTAGGAATCTTTGAAGAGGTTGAAGGTCCAAACAAATTAAAAACTTGCGTTTTGGAATGCTGTATAAAAGATACCTGTAATGTAGCTTTTATGCATAATGATAAGTGTTACCATATTACTTGCAAGAATGACGAGGTTTGTTTACCAACAACCACTACAAATTTGAACAAGTCTGATCGACTTTTCTTAGTTTTGGTAAAACCTGTAGATGATCAGTCGTGGGAAGAGGTTTTACGACAACAAGGTAATTTGCAAAAATATCTTTTACTCTGGGAAAATTAGGAAAAAACAAGGAAAAGATATTTACTAGCAATTTTATTGCTGGAATCGAACCTTAAGGGCATATGCGGAAAATCTCGGCTCCGATGCTTTTCAGATACATTATTTTTTTTCGAATCCTGAGAAAACTAATAAATATTTAAAAAAAATTTAAACGCAGGATGAAAGATTAGATTATTACGGAAGGCCGAAAGTCCCTTAGAATAAACAGAAAGTTCCTTTGGAATGAAATATTTGAAATTAATAATCACACTAATTTTTTCTTTTTTATTCGGTCACCCCTGTAACTTATTAAAATAAACATTATAGAATTTTTCAGGGGCTTTTGGCCCTCGGTAATAACGCAATCTCTCATTGGGCGTTTAAATGTTTCAAGAATATTTATTAGTTTTCTCAGGATTCGAAAAAAAATGAATTCATTTGAAAATCATTGGAGCCGAGATTTTGCGCCCATGCCCTTAAGAATGCATATATTAGGAATATAGGTATGCAAAGTCCTATGTAAAGTAGAAAGTGTGCTGTTTTGTTTATAAACAAATTAGCGCCCAGAAATCTTCTTTTTTTCAATTATTGCTCTGTAACTCCCGAAGATTTTAACTCTAAACCAAAAACACCAAAATAAAAATTCAGCGTAATTTAATTCTGCACAGAGATATTTTTTCTCCAATTTCCTTCGACGAAAATTTTCCACGAAAAATCCGGGTTTTCTCAACAAAATCTTTAACTTTCAGCTAAACTTTTATGGAAGTAATTATTTATCAATAATTAAATAGCTTGGTGACATAAAAGCTTTTTTGTAGTAGATTATATTTCCGGAAGCCGGTGACAATCTAACAAATAGTTTAGCAACAATTAAATTGTTAATTAAAAATTTACGGTTGCAATAATAACCAGAATAATTATGATACACCACAATAACTATGATTTTCGTATAAAAAGACACTATACCTATCTAACATACTTTAGAGAATTGAAATTGGATTATTTGAGCGACCTTGAGCGTATAATTATTTAAACAATCTTTGTTTAAACAAATTAAAAATGTTTTTATAATAGATAAATAAATTTATTATAACAAAACTATAGCATAAGTATATAAAATATTAATAAACTTGCTCTATGGGAAGCCGAAAAAATACTTTTTTTTTAAAGTATACCGATTTTGAGCTTTGAAATTATATTTTCTTCAACCTAGTTTTTGATTGGGATTTTTGTATTTTTGACGCGTAATACTGATCGTTTTTATTATTATAATATGTTATTGAGTCTCTTGAAGATGTGAAAATTTTTATGTAGAAAGAGGACCAATATAAAAAGATAACGGTTCGAAAATTACTATCATATTATTTATAACTTCGTCGTAAATGCAGGTCAACTTTGAGCGGTTGTATCTCAGGAGCCACTACTAGCAATTCAACTTTTTTTCTTTTAAAAAAAGCGTCCTGCCGCGTCCTTTCCCATACTGTTTTCTTAATTTAATCTAATAGTTGCCGAGATATTTTGTTTGTTTATAAGCTAAAAAATTGTTTATAACTTTAAAACATTCCTGAAGCCGCTCAAATAGTCCAATTTCAATTCTCTAAAGTATGTTAGATAGGCATAGTGCCTTTTTATACGAAAATCATAGTTATTCTGGTGTATCATAATAAACCTGGTTATTATTGCGACCGTAACTCTACCTCTACCAGGTTCATCTCTGTTTACTTCGCAGTGTATGAAGCTTTTATGTCACCAAGCTATTTAATTATTAATAAATAATTACTTCCATAAAATTTTCGTTGAAAATTACAGATTTTGCTGGGAAAATCCGGATTTTCCGAGAAAAATTTTCGTCGAAGGAAATCTGTGCAGAATTAAATTACGGTAAATTTTTATTTGAGTGTTTTTGGTTTAAAGTTAAAAACTTCGGAGTTACAGAGTAATAATTGAAAAATAAAAGAATATTTCGTAGCGCTAATTTGTTTATAAACAAAATAGCACACTTTCTGCGGACTTTGCAGACCTATATTATTAATATATACAATCCTAAGATTCGATTCCAGCAATAAAATAGCTGGTAAATAACCTTTCCCAAAACTGGCCTTTTTTCTATAATCTGCCCCGACTATTTGTAATTCATCCAATTTTAGATTTCTCGAGGAATCAAGAAGACAAGGAAATCTTTAATATTTTAAATGACAGAAAAAGATTCGAGGACGTTTTCAGAGATCTGCTGAAAGAAGAATCTTACGAACGAGGAATGTATTGTGAAATGGGCGAAAATATGTGCATGGTCAATGAAGAATGTGTACCAGCTCATGCCAAAACTAACTCAGGTAATATTTAAAAAATGTGTTTGGTACCAAAATATTTGAATGACTCAAAACCATTAATTGTATGTAACCATTGTACCGATCTTATCTTGCTTGTTTTTATTGTTTGATTAGAATCGGTTTAAACAGTTTGCACAAAAATTATATTATTTCTGTGGCTTGGTTCTAAAAGGGCCAATGTTAAAATCTTTACATTTGAGAAAACTGCAGTTGAAGTTTTTGTCAAAAATACTTTTATTTATAGTTTTATTGTAATGCGTACTCACCAAATTTTGCCCAGATGATAATATATTTGAATAGAATAAGACTGTGTTTTTATTTTTTTTCTGTGGTTTAAAAATTTCAAAAAAAAAAGACGACATTAGCCCTTATTGCCTAATTTTTTTATTTGTATTTATTTTCTTTTGAAACATTGGCCATTATAACTAGAACACTAATAAACATAGTGACTTTATACTAATGGTGTATTATGTAGCAACATATGTAGTTAATTGTAGACAAAAATGACAGAAATAAAAATTAATAATAGGAAGATACAGATGGTAGTAAAATATACATAAAAATAAAATTATTATTATTAAATTAATGGGGGAAACTGTTTCAAGAAACTTTCCTTATCCTGAAAAATCACTTTCTTCCTCCGGAGCTTCATCTGGAAAATATTCCAGTATATTATTATTTGCAATTATTTGTTAGTCTGCATTAGTTTCCTTCATTATGTCTCAACCGTTGCACAGTGGTGAATTTTACCGAAAACCTGGCCAAAATGCAAAAATTTAAGTTTATATATTACGAGAAATTTTATATGAATCTTGCTCTGTAGGTTTCTGAGGATCATAAACGGCCGTTGAGAGTAGAACTAGACAATCATATCACATACATATTTATATTAGTGTAAAGTTGGGATTGAACGAAAGCGGACCGAATAAAATTAAAGTGTTAGGTTTTCGTTTAAAACTGTAGACGTGTATTATTTTGTTATTTTATAGTGGATGCTATTTCTGGAGGTAAGTGGAGTATTTTAATATACTTTTTAGATTATTTTTTCTAACATAAACGTTATTTACAACATATTTACAAAATGATGGCAAGAATGTTCAATCGTTTTCTGTTTACCAAGATTTAAAATGGGAAAAGTAAAAAAGTCAGCTTTGGTCAGCAAAGATTTTTTGCTTAATAAATAATTTAATATGTATATAAATATTCCTCAAGAAGCCTTCTGCAACAAGTTGCAAACTTAGCGGAATTCTTCATTTTAAAAAACTGTAACATGCTGGAGAATTTCTACATTAAGAGACTTTAACTTGTGAGACTTTGACTTTTTTAAAAATAAAATGATTAAACGATACTTTATATTAAGAAACCAAAAATAGGTAGGTCAACTTTTAATACATCTTAAATGTTTTGTAAAAGGATCCGATTAATTATAATTATTACCTATCAATGTGTGGCTTCTTAACACAAAGTTTCGTTTATGCATTTCATTTTTAAAAAATTAAAATTTTTGGCTCACACGATCAAAATTATTAAAAAAAAAATAAAAATAAGGAAGCAAAAACATAGGATTATACATAAGAGTAAAAGGAGTTAAGATTAAGAAAAAGAAGAAGAAAGCAAAAAAAGTAACAAAAAACGGCAGCTCTTGTGTAAAAAACTGTAAATTTACTGGATCAGATGCTTCATATTTTGTTCTTACTTTCTTAACTGACCATATAACATTAAACTCTCTTAATGTAGAAATTCTCCAGCATGTTATATTTTTTTAAAATAAAAATTCCGGTAAGGATGCACCTGGCTGCAGATGATTTTTTGAGGATTATTTATATACATTTTGAACTATTTATTAAGCAAAATATCTTTGCTGAGCAAAGAATACTTTTTACTTTTCCCTTTTAAAAACTTGGAAAACTTAAAACGATTGAAAATTCTTGCGCCAATATTTTGCAAATTTGTTGTAAATAAAGTATATTTTACGAAAAAAAAGTCTAAAAAGTATATTAAAATACTCTACTTACCTCCAGACATAGCATCCATTATAAACTAACAAAATAATACATGTCTATAGTTCTAAACGAAAACCAAAGAATACTCCAATATTACTGTATAACACACTTAATTTTTATTCGGTCCGCTGTCGTTAAATCGAAACTTTACAACGAAGAAGAATATAACCGAAGAAATTAAGATTCGTCGAGGTGTGCGTCAGGGTTTTGTGCTTTCTCCACTACTATTCAATATATATAGAGAAACAATATATCAGGAAGCACTCCTAGAGCAAAATATCGGTATGAACATTAACGGAGAGTTAATTAACAATATACGATACGCTGATGACACGCTAATAAATAGTAATAGATAACCTAGCAAGTTTACAGTATTTGATGGAAAACATAAACACTCGTACCAATAAATATGGTCTAAAACTGAACATCAAGAAGACAAAATTCATGATTGTAACGAAGAAACTATACACCAATGTAAATTTAACTATAAATAATCAGCCAATTGAAAGAGTTACGTCCTACAAATATTTAGGGGTTTGCTTTACTGATACTAATGACCAGACAAGAGAAATCAAGAGGCGAATAGAGATAGCGAGACAATCGTTTGTCAAAATGGAAAAGTTCCTATTCAGCCGGGACATAAATATAAACTTAAGAACAAGAATGTTAAGGTGCTATGTTTTCTCCGTTCTGATGTACGGCATGGAAGCTTGGACGCTGAAAAAGATAAACATCAAAAACATTGAGGCATTCGAGATGTGGTGTTACAAGAGAATGTGACAAATACCATGGACAGAAAGAGTAACAAATCAAGATGTTCTGCTGAAGATGGGGAAGGAGTGCGAAGTCATAAAAACCATACAAACGAAAAAACTAAAATATCTAGGCCACATAATGAGAGGAGAAAAGTACTCTCTGCTAAGACTCATAATATAAGGAAAAATCTCGGGAAAGAGAAAAGTTGGACGTAGGAGGATTTCCTGGTTGCGAAATTTAAGAGAGTGGTATGGGTGCAGTTCAATACAGTTGTTCAGAGCTGCAGCCAACAAAGTTAAGATTGCTGTGATGGCAGCCAACCTCCGATAGGAAACGGTACTGCAAGAAGAAGACACTAATATAAATATGTGATCTCATAGGCGCCCATACCCATGAGCACGGCCACAGCCCCCCTAGCTTTTCTGTTGCTTTAAACTATTGTCATTCAAACTATACAACATGTAATATGCAACATCTTCACGTCTGGCCCCTCCCCTAAAAATTTTTTATATAGGCGCCCATGCATGATCTGCTTGTATTGTTCTACCCTTAACAGCCGTTTATGATTCTCAAAAACCTACAGATAGTCCGTTCTTTAACGGTAAAATATTGCAAAACCTCTAAATTTTAAAGAACCGCTTGGATTGACATGAAATTTGGCATACACATAGCTAACAAGTCAAAGAAAAAAAGTGATATTGTGCCGATATGTGCTTTTGCCCTGGGGGTGGTTTTCGTCCAAAGAAAGTCAGGAAATGGATAAACTGGCTAATTTTAAATAACTTTTCTTCTGTAGAGTTTTTTCACTAAGTCAATACTTTTCGAGTTATTTGACAGTGAATATGTTCATTTTTTCAACAAAATAACCACGCTTTTAGACGATTTTTCGTAAATAACTCAAATAGTAAGTATTTTGTCGAAAAAACATTTTTAGCAAAAATATAGCCTGTAAAAAATTTAAAAAAAAATGGTGATATATCACGTCTCTACACCTAGTAGAAGCAGAGTTATAGCTAATGAAAAATAGGTTCATATTCGTCAAATTCCAAATAGAATCCTTTAACGTGAAATAACCAAAAATTAAGCACATTTCGGGGAAAATTCATTAAAACTTATTTGTGTTTAAAAAAGCTTAAGTTTTGTTTTATAAAAAAAATTTCTAACATCAAAATTAAACAAGTTACGCTCAAAATAAAGTTAGTCCCTTTTAGTTTTGGTAAAAATATCGAGAAAATCACCCCCTAATTAGTATCTTAAATGAACTTAATCGTTACGACTTCACAAGTTTCTTGACTCGTGTATATATTGTTTATATGATCTGTAATTTTCATCGGTTCAAAGTCCTTATTATTGAAAGAGCTGTAGTTAAAAGGGGTTGAACGAGTCACTGATCACGAATGTAGGCAAATTTAGAAACACCAAATCTTAATCAATTTTTGTCTAACAGAAAAACAAAAATATACATGATATTCAGAAAAGCAAATCTGACTTTTTTTCTTTTTCGAGATTTTTGGTATCTCTAACAATTTTTAAGTTATTTTGAAAAAAAGCATATTTTTCAAAATTTAAATTTTTAAAAATTTTACTTTGAAACCAAATTGTTTCAAAAATAAGCACTTTGACTCGATCAAACTTACAGATCATATAAACACAACATAAGTAAAATAACTTGTGGAGCGGTAACGATTAATTTCATTTAAGTTGCTAATTAGGGGGTGGTCTTCCCGATTTTTTTTTTTTGCAAAAACAAAAGGGACCAACTTTATTTTGAGCGTAACTTGCTTAAATTTAATGCTAGAAACTTTTTGTAAAAACAGAAATAAAGCTTTTTTTAAACACTTTAAAAAAGTTATAATAGGTTTTCCCAAAAAGTGCTTAATTTTTTGGATATTTCACGTCGAAATATTCTATTTGAAATTTGGTGAATATGAATCTATTTTTCATTGGCTATAACTCTGGTTCTATGAGATTCAGGGACCTACCGCGTACACCATTTTTTTTACTTTCTTATGTGCTATATTTTTGCTAAGAACGTTTTTTCGACAAAATACTTACTTTTTGAGTTATTTGCGAAAAACCATCCAAAAATGTGGTTATTTTGTTGAAAAATGAACATATTCACTCGCAAATAACTCGAAAAGTGTTGACTTGGCGAAAAAGCTCTATAGAACAAAAGTTACTTAAAATTAGTCAGTTTACCCATTTCCGGACTTATTTTGGACATATATTTTTTCACCCCCAACAGGGGGTGAAAGTCACCCCCAGGGCAAAAGCACACATCGGCACAATATCACTTTTTTTCTTTGACATACGTATGCCAAATTATACGTATGCCAAATTTCATGTCAAACCAAGCGGTTCTTTAAAATTTAGAGCAAAAACCGTGAAAGAATGGACTAAGAGCAAAGTTCATATAAAACTTCTCAGGGTTTATATACCTATAAACTTAAATTTTTACATTTTGGCCAGGTTTTCGGCGAAATTTACCACTGTGCGTTGGAACTTATTATCCTGTTCTTCTATAGAATTTGCTATCAACTGGTTTTGTCCAGAGCTAGATAACTGATAAAACTCCGTGAAAAGTTTTTTTAGCGTCTCTTGAGTAAATTTTTCAAAGCACTTGTTCGAACATGTGCCTTTAGTCGCTTAGCTGGTATTGTTTTTCCCGAAATCGACTTATACTCTTTACCTTCTGATTTTAGTGAATTTCTCACGTTCCGTGTCCAATTGGGAGGATTGCGCTTTCATTTTCTGTAATGCCTTCTTTGTCTTGTTTTCTTCTTCCTCTATTACTATCTACTAAAGTTGTATTGCCAATACCTTCAAACTTCTCGACTACATACTGGTCGTATGTTGGTCAGTGGCGGCTCGTATAACTTTAGGAAGGTAGTGCCAGAATCCGGGCAGCTGCCTAAATTTTTTGTGGCGGTTTTACGATATGGTCAAAAAGGATATAAAATATAGAGTATCACGATAAGCTGAATTTAATTGGGTTTTTATATTTAACTTACCAAGCATTGAAAAGCTAAAAACGTTATTCATGTGCACTTTAGATTTTTCATGGGATTTCAATTTCTCCCATATATGTACAAGATCATCGGTGCCTTTGTTTGACCAAGTCTCGTCACCTCCAAACAAAACGCATACAAAGCAGAAGAGTTTATTAGTTTGTTCGCAACCACACAACCAGCTATTTTTATCATAAATAATTTTATTAAACTTACGACAGCGAAGTTTTTGTCCATTTCCACTTTATTTTTCAATTTTTAAATCGGGTAAAGGCCGACCGAGTTCTTTAATTTGTAGTTTTTTTTTTCTAACGAAAAACCACCAAAAGAGTTTTTTAATATACTAATTTGATTCATTGTCAATAAATAAATTAAACGTAGAAAATAATCAAAATATTATTTTTATACCTACGACACCCACGATCACAACGCACTAACTAATAATTACAAATTAAAAAATATAGTAGAGTATAAACACAAATATACAATACAGTAGTAGACAATAAACACAATAGCGTCAAGCGAACGCGTAAAGAAACTAGAAATATGTAGATCTAAAACATTGTATCTTAAGATCCACTAACTTCCTTTTCGAGATTTCGAGCCTGGCACGGAGACTCCAATTTAAACGTATGTTAAAAGTGCAATACCGCTCTCTCTCTGTCACTTACACAGGATGCTCATACAATCTTTCTCTTTTCTCACGAGCCACTATGCCGTTCGGCACTGGGATTTTTATGATTTTCATCCTTTATCCGATCAGCTGTGGGTGTCAGAGTCGGTAGATTTGCATTGCTCTACACAGTTGCCAGATTTGATATAATTTATAAAAATAAAGAGAAATATTCACAAAAAAAATAAACAGGCATTAAAATGTTTTTAAGATAAAAAATATGTTTCTGCATAGTTAGCAAGGTAGTGCCATGGCTCTATGGCACTACCTCACGGGCCGCCACTGCTGTTGGTACATATATTCATCATCACTATCTTCAAACGGTTCTGGACCGCTAGAATCTGTATTTTCTGTGAGTCCATTATTTCTGATTGATGCTGATTCTGTATGACTTACCATTACTGTAACCTACCTAATACCTAGTCTTTCTTGTCCTTAAATTAATATCTATTTTACTAATTCCAAAACTTACTGACGGCGCCGAGACTGCTGATGTCACAGGTGTAGGTAGATATGTGTCAATTCAAGCTAGAAGCGCCAATGTATACATTGGTCCACTGAATATTCCACTAAATAATAATGTCATGTCATTGATAAAAGGGCCAATGTATACAGGGTGTTTCATTAATAATTGTCCATATATTAACTGGAGAAACCTTAGCATAAAATGTGAAGATTTAACCTAAAACACTTAAATAAAATGTGGTTCCTTACTGAGTTACAGGGTGTTTTATCAAAAAATTTAAAAACTATTTTTGCTCAGCATTTTTAAACTATTCGACGTATCCTTTTCATACTTGGCAGGAAGTATAGGTACTGTACAAACTACCAAATTACGTTCAACAAACGTTTCTGGCTGTTACCAGAGGCGTACAACGGGGGAAAGTGAATGGTTGACCCTTTCCAAATTCTATGCCACTGGAGAAATTGCTATTTTAGTTCAATTCTTCATTCGTAACGATAAAATCATTAGTTTTCGAGATTTTTGAAGTTAAAAATGAAACGACACGGTTATTTTGATTAATACATTGTGTCGCTTCATTTTTAATTTCAAATATCTCGAAAACTAATCATTTTATCGTTACGAATGAAGAGTATATTATTTACGTAAAAAGTATTGCAAAATCAAAAAATAACACTAAAATAGCAATTTCGTCAGTGGCGTAGAATTTGGGAAGGGTCAACCAGCCCCTATCCCCTGTCGTACGCCTCTGGTAGTAGCTAGAAACGTTTATTTATCTTAATTTAGTAGGGTGTACAGTATTTATACTTACTGCCAAGTAAAATAAGGATACGCCACACAGTTTTAAAGTATGTACTGGGTACAAATAATTTTTAAATTTTAATCATATGAATCATATAAATTAATCAAAATAACTGTGCCGTTTCACATTTAACTTCAAATATCTCGAAAACTAATGACTTTATCGTTACCAATGAAGAGTATTTTATTTACGTAGAAAGTATTGGAAAATCTAAAAATGGCACTAAAATAGTAATTCCGCCAATGGCGTAGAATTTGAGAAGGGTCAACCATTCATCATCCCCTGTCGTACGCCTCTGGTAGTAGCTAGAAGCGTTTGTTTATTATAATTTAATAGGGTGTTTAGTAGTCGTACTTTCTGCCAAGTATAAAAAGGATACGTCTAATAGTTTTAAAATGCTAAGCAAAAATAATTTTTAAATTTTTAGATAAAACACCCTGTAACTCAGTAAGGAACAACATTTTATTTAAGTGTTTTAGGTTAAATCTTCGTATTTTTTGCTAAGGTTTCTCCAGTAACGATATGGACAATTATTAATGAAACACCCTGTATATTGGCCTACTAAATATTCCGCTGAATAACAATAACACTAATCAATAAAAGGGCCAATGTCAAGTTTGGCCCTTTTAACCGAAACTTATGTGAATTTTTTCATTATGACATTGGCCACCATTACACTAATATTACGCCTTTCTATTTTAGCATATGAAATTATGTATCAAACGATGTTTAATGCACTGGTTTGCTCAAAACAACAAAAAATTGACATTGGCTCTTTTAGCTCCAAGTCACAGATTTATAGGTTTTAAAAATGCTATACTTTTTGTTTTCTATTGTGACAAACTTTGTTTTTTTTTATACAGTGCTAACCAAAAGTCCCCTCCCCTCTCGTATATTTTGAACGGTTATTGTTGTAATAGTGAAATTTGGAGGTAGGAAATACACGGACGTGGGCTTCTCAACTACATAGTCATAACAGGTGACATAATAGTCATAGATGACGTTACAGAGCCACTTTGACCGATAATTTTAAATGAGATCTTATGACAAAGTGATATCTCGTTTGAAAGGTATTGAAAATACCTATTCAATCATACTAATTTTGTTTGGGTTTAAGCTGATTTTTAAGAATACATTAAATAAATACTAAAATTGTAGTTTCGCATTAAATTAATACAGATTTAAGTTCTTATACAGGGTGTTTCATTGGGAAAGTAACATACGTTAACTGTAGAAAGAGGACACTTAGGCAGTCTCAAAAATACCATACTTAATGGGTCTTGCTCCATTAATAACAAAGATACTGGGTGTTTTATGTATTTTGCCATTTTCTTATGTGGTTCATAACTTTTTAACCACACTGTATATTTATTTTATATTTGGCAGCCAATTATCCTTTACGGTGTACAATAAATTAATTTATTTACAATTGTAAAAAATCCAGGTCCGGATTAAAAAATATTGGATAAATGTTCCAACCCAAAAACAAAACCCTGTACATTATATTTTTTTTTAAATAGATTTTTCAGTTAAAAAGAGGATGAAGAACTAAATTTGGTGGTATACTTTGACTTTTCGGCAAAATGATTTTTCTGGTTAAATTTTGAATTTGAATTCTGAAATTATGTGAATTGCGAGAGCTTAAAAAAAAGGTACCCCCCCCGTTAAGATAGACAAAATGCCCTCACTCTTAGAATTCAATCTTTTTAATTTTTTTATGTTTTGTGCAATTGAAAAATGAGATAACGCGGATTTTTAGCTCGCCACCCCCCTTACCCCTCCCCTACAGCCAAAAACGTAGATTTTTAGATTTAATTTTTTTTAGTTGGGTTGCAATTGATTTAAAAATTTCAAAATATTCACACGTATAGCTGAGGCTTTTACAAAACATGTCCATTTTTTATGGACCCTTAGGTCGAGTGTACATAACCTCAAATTTTGTTTTAACTTTTTTAAAACCTATTAACTTTTTTTTGGAGGGGGCTACAGGTCCAATTTTTTTTGCATTTTGTGTATTTTATCAAAAGCTATCTCTCTGATTTTTTTTAGATTTTTCCGTCAGGTGCGCCATCTTGAAAAATTCAGAAAACTGTTTTTTTAGGGGAGTTTTGGGGATTTTCTCCATTTTATAGACTGCAACATAGATCAACTCAAGGTTTTGTTAATATATTGTGTATAATTTGAAATAACTGAGTATATTAGGATATTCAAACATTGGGCGAAACACTTTTAAACCCCCCAAAAACCATGTTTGTTTAAAGTTTTGTAAGGATTTTTGCGGGTCTAATTATATTTTTTGAGGTCGATACAGCCTGAATATATTTTTTTATTTTTTACGTTCTATGTGATTTTAAGAAATTAGGACTCACCGCAATTTTAGCCCACTTCCCCTATTTCCCCTCCCCCACAGCCAAAAATGTAAATTTTTTGATTTTATTTTTTTTTTTAAGTTGGTTTGCAATTAAATTATAAATGTTGTTTTGAAGCTATTTCTTTGTGGCATTTTTGTAATTAACTATTCTAAATGGGAAATAAGCCACAATTTAACTAAAAGATGATTTTATTTTCCATCTGTAATGCGATAGAGAGACTTCGTAATCTGTGACGCACTGAAAAAATGGTTTGGGACGATCTATATAAATAAGTCAGATTAAATTAAATTATTAGAAGATTTTTTTACCAAGCAACATTTTTGTTTAATTTATTAATATTTTGTATTTTGACAACGACGTCCGTGGTGGACGTCGAAACGTTAATAAAATCATTTTTTAGTTAAATTGTGGCTTATGTCGCATTTAGAATAGTTAGTAATTATTAAATTATAAATTACAAAAAAATCATACGAACAGCTGAGGCTTTTACAGAACGTCTATTTTTATGAACCCGAAGGTCGAGTGTACATTATTATAACCTCATTTTTTTTTGTTTTTTAATAGGTACGTATAACTTTTTTTGGCGATGGCTGCTAATTTTTTTTGTGTTTTGTGTATTTTACAAACCATCTACGTTTGGCTCCTAATGCAAATAGTCCACGCTGTATGCTTGTCCCGTTAGGTAAATTATTCCGATTAATTTGTTTGCACAAACTTACTCAAAAACAGGTCCTTATAACAAATCCACAAGGTGCCAGGCAGTACCGCGGTCGGAAAATTGTTTAAACATTTTTTAAAACGAATTCAAAAAATCAATTTTTTCACTTCGGACAAATTTGTTTTAGATTCTCTGGATCAAGCTGAGCAAAAAAGGTATCTTGTGATTTTTCTATAAAATTGACTGTTGTCGAGTTACATGCAATTTCAAATTTGAAAAACGCGAAAATGGCCATTTTCAAGGCTTAATAACTCGATTAAAAATTATTTATTATGAAAGTCATAAAGGGACCAACTCAAGTTTAGAGCCCCCTGCAATAGCCTAAAGAAATTTTTGTCATTATTTTATTACCAACTATTATTTTTAATAATTAAAAATGAGCGCTAAGCATGTATTGAAGCGGCCGTCCGCGAGAGAGAGATGTACAATATTCATTGGACGTTTTAAAAAAATATCGATTGGAAGCAGGCCCGGACTGGCCCGCCGGCCCACCGGCCATCGGGCCGGTGCGCCTTTTGCCTTGGTTACTATCTATCCATTAAAAAAAATTAAACGCTGAAAAAAAATTTTTTTTTGAACTGTTACACAAATATGATGCAGCTACCATTCCCCTAAAAAATGTTTCTACTTGCTTGTGATTTCGCCGTTTGGCACCAGAAACCTACATAATGAAGCCAGTGGGTACAACAAAATACCAGATATCAGATAATCAAATAACGTAGGCTATTCGGGCGCCTTTCGTGGATATCAATATCCGCTCCGAGAACGCGCAGCGCCCTCGAAGACCATTTTTACGATTCGGGCGCCTTTTGTAGATATTAATGTCCGCTGTTTCTGTTATAATAAATTGCTTAGATGCGACGAACGGCGCCCTCGAAGACCATTTTTACGATTCGAACGCCTTTGTGTGTATCAATATCTGCTCCGAGGACGCGCGCGCCCTCGAAGACAATTTTTACGATTCGGGCGCCTTTCGTAGGTATCAACATCCACTGTTTCTATTATAATAAATTGCTTGTATGCAACGCACGGCGCCCTCGAAGACTATTTCTACGATTTGAGCGCCTTTCGTGGGTATCAATTTTCGCTGTTTCTATTATAATAAAAAGCTTAGATGCAACGCCCGGCGCCCTCGAAGACCTTTTGTTGGTATCAATATCTGCTCCGAGGACGCGCGGCGCCCTCGAAGACCATTTTTAAGATTCGGGCGCCTTTCGTATCCACGGTTTCTGTTATAATAAATAGCTTAGATGAGTCGCGCGGCTATTTTACGATTCAGGAGCCTTTCGTAGGTATCAATGTCATCTGTTTATATTATATTACAATAGTGTTACATCCCACAATTGGCCTAATGAGTGCAGTTTTCTGCGCGCCATAAAAATCATACATACAGGATTTTTGCACCCTAGAATCATACATCATAATGAAGCCAGTGGGTACAACAAAATTCAACTCGTATCAGGTAATCAAAGGCCAACACACATAGCTCAAAAATGGCACCCAGGTTTTCTGACCTCTTTTGGTTCAGTTGTGCGGCGAGCCTTAGCTTCTCCGGTATGATTCCGTCTATGCCAGGTACCTTTCGGATCTTTATCCATCCAACGGCCTCGCCGAGTTCCAACTCAGTAAAAGGTACCGCCTCTATGAAACAAGTAACACTTAAACGTCTGTTCTCCACTTGAGGAAAGCGCTCCCGTATTAAACAGTCTCTTCTCCTCGGGCAGGGGATAGTGTGTCTTCTCCCCTTCTGTTAGATACACACCATCTTGAAACACTGTCCCCAGATACCTCTTTTGAGATCCTGAAGCAGGTTACTCCACTTTTCTCTCTTCAATCATGTAATCTCATTTCTGTACTGGTTCTGCATTCGCTTTAATTCATTGATTCTCTTTTTCCTGCTTGAAATTTTAATAACCTCTTCCACTCCATTCTTACTCTTATACAATTCGTTCTCTGATATTCAAGCCCCTCATTCTACCAGTACGGTTATTTTCTTTCATACCACCCATTTGACCTAACACAAGCCAACTCCGGTGCCCCACTCAGATCCTCGATTAATTCACTCACATCCTCGCATCTCAGACCAATCAAGCTAAAAGCACCCACAAAGACTTACTCATTTAAAAATCTCTTTAGATCGATATCTTCATCTTTCCCTTTCTTCCTTTTGCTCGCTAGTTCAAAACTCACATATTTATGTAAGCTGAGTGATTCTTCTTTTAAAACAGTCCAGCTTACGACCCTATTTAGAAGTAACGTTGAAACCAGCGAGATGTCCGGAAAGTATTTACTATTACCTACGAACGTAGGTGCATGGATCCATTATCATAGGTATTTCCCTCTCCCATCTTGAACTCTTTGGTTCCATGGACGATCGTTCATATTCAGGTTACCGGCGCATCCCCTTGTCCATCCTTTATTTCAAAAGTTCTAGAATTATATTTCTCTATACTTACGCACTCTTTTAAGTCAGACATTGTCATTCTAGTTGGTCGGAGTTGGTCATTCTAGTTATTCTGGTGTAACAAACTCATGTATTGATTGGTATAGTACTGTTCTCTTAGCATTGTCGTACGCGGCTTTGAAGTCAACAAATAGACGATGGGTTTTACCATCGGTAACCGGAGACCGGTACACTCTCCGTCCCAGCCTCTTGGATAATCGAGTCAATATACTCTTCATATACTCAAAGCGGGACATTTGGTGAAACATAGCAATTGCACACCATCAGGTATCAAACTTGTACTTCAACATACCGATTCTTAACAAAGTGTCTGGTGATGCCAACTCCTCGGTTCATCACGTATATGGTCACGTTAGATCTCTTATCTTTAATGATTCTTTGTTGAGAGACTAAATGTGATAACATTCCCTTCGTGTGAGTACCTCTGCAACGTCGTGAGCGGCCCTCGCCCTTCCCATATTTATTTAAAGGAACTTCGAATTAGATGGTTCTTATCTCTCTAACATACCTATAGGCTGTCTGAGTTCTGGTCCTAGGTGCTTTCATCCACCCTTTCCTCATCCCTTGTGGCCAGGTGTCTCTTAAGCCCCCGCTTTTCGAGGATGAGTTTTTTATACTGCGGGCACTGTAAGCTGTCGGCTCTGTGACCGGATTCTTTACAAGTGAGGCAAAAAGTCACCTTACTACTACACTATCGTGCCTGGTGCCCCTTTGCCACATCTGTAGTAGGAGTCCGTCATGTCTTCTCCCTTGCAGTCGGTTTTACTATGCCCGAACTGCAGGCATCTAAAGCAGCGCTGGGCATGCCGTCTCTCTCGAATCTTGCACGAGTTCCAGTCAATTGGTATATTCTTTCCAGGGGCTTCTTGGCTGTGATGCGTGTCAGTCCGACCATGACGTTTGTGTTCACTTCTCTATTTTCCCTTCCTCCGTGCGGGCCACGATATTCTTCTTCAGGCGCTTGGCCTGTTCTTTCCCTGCCACTTTGAGGGTGAAGTCCTCGTCCGTAGTATTCTTAGCGCTTGTGATGCTAATCGCCTCCTTCTTTGTGTCTAGGCTACCCTTGATTTACTTGAGCAATTCGGCATGGGATTTTCTACCTTCCTTCATGATCACCTTCTGCGTCTACATCCTACTTTCCCCGCATTCATACTCCACCTGCGCGAGGTGAAAGTCCATACCCATAAATGTAACTTCCAGGAGCTTCCTGAAGTTCCTACCTTTGTAGCCCCCACTACTCTTAGGGACGCCTCTCTGGTCCCCAGTATCTCAATGTCTTTCCTCAATTTAGAAATAATTGCCAGTAGTCCCTTGTCCCCGTCGATTTCCGTCACCCCTTTCTCTACAGGGACCATGAAAATATTCTGACGGTTTTCCCGGTTCTCTTCCTTCTGACCCGTCCTTGTCATCGTGCTCATAGTACTAAGTTGGAAGTACTCCACCTTTCCTGGTCAGTATGTACCTCCTGCACATACTCCCAGTCCCTGTTTTTCCTTGTCAGGTCGTGGAACCTTTCCCCCTCACTGAATCCATGACCACTACTAAGTCGCATGTAGGTTTATCCTATCTTCCCGGTTTGGCGACCCTATAGTGAGCTTCCTCCCATCTTTATGATGTCCTTTATTTTTTAAAGCCTCTTTCTCCTGAGTTCAGAACCGTTGCGATCATTTCTATCTCTTCTTCACTAAGTTTTTCGGGAAAGAACTCTTAGAAGCCGACCTGTGTGGACACTCCTGCCGTTTCCTTAGTCGTTCCTTCCTCACCGGTTTGCTCTACTATTCTATTTCGCTTCTCAATGCTGCCGAGGGCGACTTGTCTGAGATTGCTCTTCATGTCTTTGGTGACTATCTTTAAGTTTTTTACCTCATTCTTGATCTCGACCTTCGTGTTTGTATGGTCGGACATTAGTTTCACTAAATTATTTGAAACTCTGGTAAGTTTATCCATTGTTCTTACCATGACTGTTATGTCGGAGCTCTCCTCCTTCTCTCTAGGTCTTTTCTCCCCAAGTGAGGAGCTCCTTTGCAAGGTTGTCTCCCCTGGGAGATCCGTCTGGGTCAGGTCCCTACCACTGACCGGAGATCTTTGAACAGATCCCATTCTTCCGAAGATCATAGTCTCTTTCTTCCTCTTTCCCTCTTCGCTTAGAATTTTTCCTTTGTTCCCTTTACTAGAATGAACACCTTATCATCTCATTCATACCTTGTTAAAGCCGCACCACCACCACCGGTGACACGCTCCATTCTCACTTCGTTTTGTTTTATTTTTTCCTAAGTGATTAAATACTTATCCATATAGTTTCCGCGATTGGGAGAGAATTATACTGTCCGGCGAGGCAGTGAGCCCTTGCCCACGCTAAGGCTTGAATTACAAAGGACTTTCGCCAGTTCTCCGAGGGCTCCGTTTGCGAGCGACTGACATTAGGCCATTCACTGCTCATTCACGGATCACCTGAAACAGTGTGATTGCGGCTTTTTTATCGAGGTTTACTCTGCTATTTTAGAGCGCTCTAAGAATTCGAAATAATTTTAAAAGTACCTTCTGTTGAACACCAATGATCATGATTGTTGATCAATGTTTTTGAACCAGTAGATTCTTCTGTAGAAGCAGTTGAAAAATGGTAAATTACTTTATTGTTTTAAATTAATATTAAACTTAAAAAAATTCACAAGTAATATTAATTTACTTTACATGTAGGCCTGGATCTTGCGTACCAAAAAAAGTTGTATAATAGCAAGCTGAAAATTTGTTAATAAGTTAACAGTGTCTAATCGGACAAACTTTGATGTACTTGTGTTTGGAAACACTGGAACAGGGGAAGTTTTAATTGTACAACAGGTTAAAAATTTGGAACGTCAGACTACGAAAACGTCCCATGTATTTTGTCGGACAGAACTTCCAATTAATTTGTTTCCCTTTCATTCAACTCTTATGCAAAAATCAGACTGCTATTTATCACCAACATAATTTCTGTCATTTAACATGTTCTACGTGTCTGACTTATTAAAATGCTCAGTTGGTACCAGTCTGATTTTTCCATGAGAGTTTAATGAGTGAGTAAAAAATAAATTGGATGTTCTGTCCGACAAAATACATGTGACAGTTTTCGTAGTCTGACGTTTCAAATTTTTAACCTGTTACCACAATTAAAACTTCACATATTCCAGTGTTCCCATACATCCAAGTTTATCCGACTAGACATCGTTAACCTATTAACAAATTTTCAGCTTGCTATTATACAACTTTTTTTGGTACGCGGGATCCAGGCCTAATGCACTAGGATTTCCAAAAAGTTTGATGCAAAAGCCTAGAAGGGGGTCTGGCGCCTTTGTTTAGAGATTGGGTTGGCGCCTTTTTTAGAATTTGGGTTGGCGCCTTTTTTAGGAGCCAGTCCGGCCTTGATTGGAAGTCAAAAATACGTTTTAAAAAAATAAAAAAAAGGAATTTTGAGGTTATATGTGTCGAGTCATTATAAAATATGGCAGTGTCCGTGTTTAAAAGATATTTCTGCTTTATACATACGGCGAGCCATATGGTTTGTTTTTCGTTGTTTTAAGGTGAAGGGATGATGGGCTTACTAGCCTGCCCACTTGAGATTGAAACGATAAGAATGTATTGCAGTTTTAAGGAATGTGTAGATATTGGATATTATGTTTTTTAAGTCAGTCGAGTTTGTAACATTCTTCGGATAACATCCAAATAAAAACTTTATTTTAAGCTACACTTGCGTATTTTTAATAGGGGTAATTTTCTGTAAACGAAAGTTATTTTCTTTAATTTGATTTCGAACCAGGGATCTTTGCGTGAAGTAACTCGTGGACATCCCTACGTAACAATATGTATTGTAGATTCGACCTACACGGGTCTATAAAAAATAGATATGTTTTGTAGAAGCCTCATAAAAATTTTAAATTAATTGCAACTTTAAACAAAAAAAAATAAAAAAATTGACGTTTTTGTGGGGGCAGGGGGAGGGGGTGGTGTGCTAAAAATGCGATTAGTCTTATTTTTTGTTCACATATAACGTAAAAAAATGAAAAAAAATATTCAGGCTGTATCGATCTCAAAAAATATCATTAAGCCCGCAAAAACCCTTACATAACTTAAAAACATGGTTTTTGGGGGGTTTAAAGGTGTTTTGGCCAATTTTTGATAATCCTACAATACTCATTTATTTCAAATTATACATAATCTATTAACAAAACCTTGAGTTGATCTATGTTGCAGTCTATAAAATGGAGAAAATCCCTAAAATCCCCCTAAAAAAACAGTTTTCCGGATTTTTCAAGATGGCGCACCTGACGGAAAAATCTGAAAAAAAATCAGAGAGATAGCTTTTGATAAAGTACACAAAATCCAAAAAAAATTGAACCTTCAGCCCTCTCCAAAAAAAAGTTTAGGTTTTAGGTTTTAAAAAAGTTAAAAAAAAATTTGAGGTTATGTACACTCGACCTAAGGATCCATAAAGAATGGACATGTTTTGTAAAAGCCTCAGCTACACGTGTGAATTTTTTGAAATTTTTAAATAAATTACTACCCAACTAAAAAAAATTAAATCTAAAAATCTACGTTTTTGGCTGTGGGGGGAGGGGTAAGGGGTGGCGAGCTTAAAATCCGCGTTATCTCATTTTTTAATTGCACAGAACGTAAAAAAATCTAAAAAATTGAATTCTGAGAGTGAGGGCATTTTGCCTATCTTAAATCCTTTAAATACAACTTACAATTTGTTAACGCACTGTATATTTATTTTATATTTAACACGCGAATATTCTTTTAGGTGTCCAATCAATTTATTTATTTACAATTATAAAAAATCCAGGCCGGATTAAAAAATATTGTAAATATGTTCCGACGCAAAAATCACGCTGTATATTAAATTTTTTTAACATGGATTTTGCATTTGAAAAGAGGATGAAAAACTAAATGTAGTGGCATACTTTGAATTTTCGGTAAAATGATTTTTCAGGTAAAATTTTGAATTTGATTCTGAAATTATGCCAATTGCGAGAGCTCTAAGTAGAAAAAATTAGAATGCGACTTAATTTTAATTAATACCATTATTTAATCTAAATTGGTGAAATGTTAACATTTCAGTGTTTTTTTATTATGTGTGACAAATAGTTTATGGCGAACATTCATCTTTAAATAATGAATAAATAATAAAGGGTCAATAAAGAATACATCACTTTATACAACAAAGTATCTAAAAATTATAACAAAACAGCTAAAATTTGCAGCATAATAACTATTCAAAACTAAAGTACATACTTATTCAAAATTACCACTATCAAAAATTATTGTTATGTGTGCAAATGTTAATATTTTACCAATTTAGATTAAATGATGGTATTAATTAAAATTAAGTCCTATTTTAATTTATCTTACTTTGTGCTTCGCAATTCACATAATTTCAGAATTCAAATTAAAAATTTTACCAGAAAAATCATTTTGCCGAAAATTCAAAGTATACCACTAAATTTAGTTTTTCCTCATCTTTTCAAATGCAAAATCCATTTTAAAAAAATTTAATGTACAGAGTGTTGTTTTCGGGTCGGAACATTTTTCCAATATTTTTAATCCGAACCTGGATTTTTTACAATTGTAAATAAATTAATTTATTGTACACCTTAAATGATATTTGCGTGCCAAATATAAAATAAATATACAGTGTGGTTAAAAAGTTAGAAACCAATTAAGAAAATGGCAAAATAGATAAAACACCCAGTATCTTTGTTATTAATGGAGTAAGACCCATTAAGTATGGTTTTTTGAGACCGCATAAGTGTCCTCTTTCTACAGTTAACCTATGTTACTTTCCCAATGAAACACCCTGCATTTTGTGTTCAAAATGTGCTCCATCTACTTCCTAACAGTAATGTATCGTATTGCTAAACTCTTGTGGTACTCGTTCAAATGTGTCGGGGGAATTTTCTCTACATTATTCAACAATTCGTTGTTTCAAGATGTCAATACTGTTGGGTGCTGTAGCGTAAACTTTAGACTTCAAGTGCCCCCACAGAAAAAAATCTAATGATGTAAGGTCCGGTGACCGAGCTGGCCATTCTATCCAACCTCGTCGTCCAATCCATCTACCAGGATATTCCTCATCTAGATACGTCTTGCTGCACCATAATAGTGTGCAGGAGCACCATCTTGTTGAAACGTTATTTCTAAGTGCCGAATCCATCTGACTTATCTTCTATAATTTCAAAAATTAACGGCTCAGTTGCGTTTTGTATCTGGGCAAACATGTACTTACTTTTTCTGGAAATTGATTAGTATGCTTTTCACGAAGGAAGTGAGGATTTGTGTCACTCCAATACCTCACATTCTATGTATTAACTTTCCATTGAGGGAAAAAGTACTTTCGTCACTAAAACATATGTTTTTTTTTGTAATTTGGCTATTGGTTAATTTGATTGTACATATTTTCACCGATTTAGTCTTCAGTCGGGGTCATCATTTGAAAGTTCGTGCACAATTTTTAATTCGTACGGATCAAATTTGTTTTTAAATACCCAATACTCGGTGAACTGAATAAGTTCAAAAATGAATAACCATTTTCAATTTCGTTGCAAAACGAAAATACAGCCGAACCATATTCTAGTCCAATCAGAGAGTGCAGCAAGCACCTCTACCGGTTTCGAAACTTATTAGTCTCTCATCAGGAGGCACATATGCTGCTCTCCCTGATCCAACAAAAACAAACCCCAGCGTGCAGTCCCGGATTGCAACGAACGAAATGGCATAGATGCCCTAGCGGCAACTGCTACAAAAAGACTAAGTTTTCACTCTAATGGCATATAAACAACATAATGCTATTCTACACCCCACCAGAATGAAAACAAATAATAAATAAGTTCAGTTCACCGAGTATTGGGTAAAAATTGGGTTCATTTAAAGATGGAGTTACTACAACTAAAATGGTATCTTTGGATGGTGAACTGATTGTAAAAAGCAATAGTTTTAAGTACCTGGGATCGGTATTACAGAGTAATGGAGAAATAGATGGAGATGCATGCAGTAGAATTAGGGCTGGATGGATGAAGTGGAAGGAAGCGGGTGGTGTGCTGTGTGACAGGAAAATTCCAATGAAGTTGAAGGGAAAATTCTATAAAACAGCCATAAGACCGGCTATGATGTTCGGAACTGAATGTTGGGCAGTGAAAAAGAAAGAGGAACAACGAATGCATGTGGCGGAAATGAGAATGCTTAGATGGATGAGTGGAGTGACAAAGAAGGATAAAATTAAAAATGAGTATATTAGGGGAAGTCTGGGTGTGGCACCAATTGATGCCAAAGTGAGAGAGCATAGGTTGAGATGGTTTGGTCATGTTCAACGTCGAGACGCTAATCACCCAATACGAAGAATTGCTGAAGTGCGGATTCCTGGAAGGAGTAGGAGAGGAAGACCAAAGAAGACGTGGGGGGAGACGATTAGGCAGGACATGTTGGTAAAGGGGATTAATATTGATAAGACCCAAGATAGAATTGTATGGAGAAATGCAATTAGGGAAGCCGACCCCGCATAGGGATAAGGCAAAGAGAATGATGATGATGACTGGGTGAACTGAATAAGTATGTTCAATACCTTTCAAACGAGATATCACTTGTCATAAGGTTCTATTTAAAATTATTGGTCACCTATTATGACTAGGTGAGAAGCCTACGTCCATTTATTTCCTACCTCCAAATTTCACTACTATTATAACCGTTCAAAATATAAGAGGGGGGAGGGGACTTTTGGCTAGCACTGGTAAAACTTCTTTTATATGGGACAACATTGGTTGGTGTTTTGCAATTACAAAATTTTTTTAGGTACCTGCCAGTGTCTCGAAGGCTTCTTCCGAGGTCCCAAGGGCGACTGCCTCATGTTACCAGAAGATGCATCCATTCGAGGCCGTCCTACTCTTTTGACTGACCGTATTCTGGAAGTAGAAGCTACTACCAATAAGTCTTTGCCGGTTACACGAAAAGTACTTATAGTTCAAGCAGCGTCGAAAGAAGTTAGGCTGCCCGTAAATGAAGTAACTTTAGATGCAACAGTTGTATCGGATAAAGACGACAAGTACCAATACGAATGGACATCATTGCAACAGCCAGACGGTAGTACGGCTGTTAAGCACCAGAACGAAGGTCAACTACATTTAGAGAAGTTGATTGAAGGCGTTTACTCTTTTAAAGTAAGAACATGTTTATTCATCATCATCACGTAGCGCTACAACCCTGGGTGGGTCTTGGCTGACTGTACAACTTTCTTCCAATTTGTTCGGTCTTCCATCAATCTAGGGTCAAATGGGATGTTCATTTTTCGGAGATCTGCTTGGATGTTATCTCTCCATCGCATTCTGGGACGTCCGAGTGGTCTTTTGCCTGTAGGAATTTCCTCCCATACCAGTCTTACAAGTCTCTCGTTATGAAGTCTGTGCACGTGGCCTGTCCATCTTAATCTCTGTGATTTAATTTCTTGGACAATATCGGTGTCATTGTAGAGTTCTTTTAATTCGAAGTTGGTTCTGATCCTATACTGGTTTGTGTTAATGTCGTGGTGAGGTCCGAAAATTTTTCTAAGTATTTTTCGTTCAAAACCTCTGATCTTTTCTTCGTTTGATTTGGTCATAGTCCACGTTTCGCAACCATATGTTAGTACAGGTCTGACGATGGATTTATAGATTTTGATCTTGGAATTTCTTGTAAGATTTTTTGATTTTATAAGCTTATCCAGTGCAAATAGACAGCGATTTGCTGATTGGATTCTGTCTTTTATTTCTTCAGTAACATCGTTGTCAGCTGTGATTACGGCCCCCAGATATTTAAAACGTTGTACTCTTTCGAAATTGAAGGTGTTGACCGTCACATTTTGTCCTATCCTGTCTCTTCGTGTCGTTCTATTTATACACATATATTTCGTCTTCTCTTTATTAATTCTCAGCACTACTTCGCTTGTTGCTCCTTCCACCCTGTTGAAAATGGCTTTTGTGGAGAGGATGGAGTCTCCAACGAGATCAATGTCATCTGCGTATGCTAGTAATAGCTTGGGACCTTGAACCGATAGCAGTTCTGTTTTTATTTCGGCCGACCTCATGGCTTTCTCTAATACAAAGTTAAAAAGTAGTGGAGATAACGCATCACCCTGTTTGAGCCCACTGTTGATTTCGAAGCATGTTTATTGTATTGTACAAAATATTGCTGCGTTGTTTACCCTGTCTCTCCACCTTACCCTATTTTAGGTGGCATTAAGTTCGTGTTTAATAAATTATCGACTGTATCAGTCCATCGAGTTGGGGATCGCTGTCGACTTATTCTTCTCTTAGATTTCCTTGGACTACTATATAGTTTCTCCATATTATCGGTACGTGTTTTACATAAAGACAATGTTAATATTTTTGAATAAATGGAACTGAAGAGAGTGTTGGATTGTTAATCACTGCAAGAACAGATGTATTTGTTCTTCTCGCTGCGAAAGGAAGCATTATTTTCTAATTCCACATCTCAAATGGATAGATTCTTTTCCTATCTGCTGTTCGGATGGTCCACGTTTCAGAGGCATTGCTAAATTGGGAAACCAGTGTTTGTACAATATTGATCTCTGTGTTTTTTGCACATGCGTGTGTTGTTCCATATTTTAGTGAGGTTGGATAATTTGACTTAGCAGTTCTACCTATCTCCTTAACCCTTCTGCTATGACTGCTTAAGCTCTGGTTTCGTAGAAAGCGGCACCGACAAACTGCGACCGTAGCACTGCGATGAATTACGTCAGATTACGGTGAAAAATTCAAGGTTCTTCATTGCGGCAATGGAATGTGCAAACTCAGCAAGCGGTCGCTTCCAATGCATCCTTGGAAACCACCACTATTATTTTGCATGGTACAGTTTTTTTATGACGTCATTCATCGCAGTGTTATGTTCGCAGTTTGTCGGCACCGCTTTCGAGGAAACCAGCGCTTTACTGTCTACAAAAAGTAGGTGTACTTTGTCTTTTATTTGTATAATTTCCCTCAAATGTACATTACCATAAAATTTTGTTCAATAGTGTAACGATTCACAAATCTTTTGTTTTTCTTTAATTCCATTTAACTCAAAAAGCAGTAACTTTTATGCGACCCTGTATAAGGTTATGCCGGATTTATACTCCGCCTTTGCCACTGCTGCTGCCGGGAATATTGCCCGAAATACAATATCGACGCGAGTGATGTGTTCACATCAGTCCTCACCAATGTCCTCATAACTCATTTACCGAACGACTCTCAAGGATGGAATGTGACGACAGCATCGTCTTGCTCACTTACTCACTTGCCGCTTTGTCGGCTGCAAGTGAGAGAGAGTGGTTGAATGTGAACACGCACTCGCGCTCGCGCTGCCAGTCCTTTGACTTACTTTCCGAAAACCGACTTTTTGGGGAGAGCCGTGCAATGGCAGTAGCATGAGCAGCGGCAGCGCGAGTGAGCTATTTACACATTCACGCTGCACACTTTCCTGTCCAACAGGACTGAGTGTAAATCCGGTATTATAATTTGCGTTTAAAAAATCTTCGAAGAAAAAAGAAAACACTTAATTCTCTTGGATTAGGATAAATATTCACTTGTTTGTTTACACAAACAAATATAGTTGTTTTTTGAACTGCGTCTTAAGAGCGTCGTTTGGATAAACAATCGAATCATTTGTTTGCATTGAAAACTCACTGAGAGGATTAAAAGTACTTGCTAGTACATTTGCTAGATTCCTCTAAATTCCACCAGCCGGTTGCAAGGTAAAAATCATGAAAGCGGGGTGCGGTCTGAAACCCAAAGTTGTGTTAGTCTAGTAAAATAAAATTTCACTACATGTAAAACAAAATGTAAATTCGTACAGGTTGAAACAAATTTTATATCAAAGTTTAGGTGGGTACAAAAGATATTTTCAAGAAAGTATCCAAATCACACAAGGGGATCATTCTTTAAATAATTAAAAATGGGTCATTTTTGCAAACAAAATTACTTTTTTAACTGCTGAGGTCATTCAATTACTAATGAAGGTCTATAGGATTATTTTCTGCAAAGTTGAAGGGTTAATCTTTCACATATAACTTACTATATTAAATTTGACCCCCTATTTATTTAAATAATTATACATGAAACTTTAAAAACAAATTTGCAAAAAATTATTTTTAGCGTTTTAAATAAGCACTATAAAATATCTTATTTTACAAGAGAAGTTGCACTATGTTATCAGTATTAATCAAAAAAAATTAGTCCAAAAATATTTAATATTTTTTGAGATATTGAATTTGTTTATTAAATGTTACTCTATTTTCAATTGCAAAAACGCGGTTGTTGCCAAAGAAATATTCACCTGTATTAAATCTTATTAGTTTTATTTTTATGTATATTTTCGATAAATGTATTGATAAATTCAAATTTCAATTAAACTTCCCCCTAAAATGACATTTGAAAATTATTCAAATTTGTTTATAATTTGTTTTTTTAATAACGTCGCGGGGATTAAATATTTTGAAATGCCGTTTCGATAATTGGATTTCTGGGAATTTTTCACTAATTAACAAATTTTTTTGTCTTTTTTTCCTCTTCTTTTTTTTTCTTGGAATTGTATTACTACGGGCCCTTTTAGGGTTAAGTTTCATTAAGAATGTCGAATCTCTAAGTTATAGATTCTAGACCTAAAAATATTAAGATTGGTCTAAAATCACTTAAATAAAATGTGGCTGGTTACTGAGTTACAGGTTGTTTAATTTAAAAATTAAAAATTATTTTTACCAAGTACTTTCAAACTATTTGACGCATCCTTATCATACTTGTCAGAAAGTGTGGGTACTATACAGTCTACTAAATTGTGACAAATAAAAGTTTCTAGCTACTACCAGAGGCGTACGACAGGGGATAGTTAATGGTTGACCCTTTCCAAATTCTACGCCACTGAGGGAATTACTATTTTAGCGAAATTTTTCGATTCTCCAATACTTTATATGTAAATAATATACTCTTTACTGGTAACGATTAAGTCATTAGTTTTAGAGATATTGGACGTTAAAAATGAAACGGCATAGTTATTTTGATTCATTCATTCATTCATTTTAAACTTCCAATATCTCTCAAACTGATGACTTTATCGATACCAATAACGTTATTTACATACAAAGTATTGGAGAATCGACAAATTTCGTTAAAATAGTAATTCACTCAGTGGCGTAGAATTTGGGAAGGGTCAATCATTCACTATCCCCTGTCGTACGCCTCTGGCACTAGCTAAAAACGTTTATTAATCACAATTTAGTAGGGTGTATAATAGCCACACTTTCTGCCAAGTATGATAAGGATACGTTAAATAGTTTTAAAGTACTTGGTAACAATAATTTTTAAATTTTTAAATAAAACACTCCGTAACTCAGTAAGTAGCCACATTTTATTTAAGAGATTTTAGTTAAATCTTAATATTTTTAGGTCTACAATCTAGATCTCGTAGACTCGACATTCTTAATAAAATTTAACCCTAAAAGGGCCCGTAGTAATATAACTCCAAGGAAAAAAAGAAGAAGAAAAAACGACAAAAAAATTGTGTTAATTAGTAAAAAATTCCCAGGAACCCAATTATCGAAACGGCATTTTAAAATACTTAATCCCCGCGACGTTATTAAAAAAACAAATTATAAACAAATTTGTATGATTTTCAAATGCCATTTTAGGGGGGAGTTTAATTGAAATTTGAATGTATCCATACAATTATCGACAATATACATAAAAATAAAAATAATGAGATCTTAAGCAGGTGAATATTTCTTTGGCAACAACCGCGTTTTTGCAATTGAAAATATAGTAACATTT
The DNA here is from genome assembly GCF_917563875.1 of Diabrotica virgifera virgifera. NCBI lineage: Eukaryota > Metazoa > Arthropoda > Insecta > Coleoptera > Chrysomelidae > Diabrotica > Diabrotica virgifera. Next base: position 64,747,838 of record NC_065445.1, on the reverse strand, counting down.
AATAAACAACTTCAATATCTCAAAAAATATTAAATATTTTTTGACCAATTTTTTTTTGCTTAATACTGGTAACATAGTGCAACTTAGTCTGTAAAATAAGATATTTTATAGTGCTTATTTAAAACGCTAAAAATAATTAATTGCGAATTTGTTTTTTAAGTTTTATATACAATTATTTAAATAAATAGGGGGTCAAATTTAATTTAGTAAGTCTTATGTGAAAGATTTACCCTTCAGCTTTGTAGAAAAAAATCCCATTGACCTTCATCATTGATAAGCATATATAATCATGAATTACCTCAGCAGTTAAAAAAGTATTTTTTTTTGCAAAAATGACCCCTTTTTAATTATTTAAACAATGATCCCCTTGTATGATTTGGATACTTTCTTGAAAATATCTTTTGTACCCACCTAAACTTTGATATAAAATTTGTTTTAACCTGTACGAATTTACATTTTGACTTTTTTTTTTATTTTATTAGGCTATGTGAATTAGATCGCAGAAACGTTTTTTTAATTCATTCCCGAATTAGATCTACTGGAGGTCAGTCGAATTGAAGGAGACAAGCTATACTGGCTTTTTAGCCAGTATGAGCGGATGTTTATTGTTAGAGTGTTAAAAAACATCTTTATTTTTTGAAATCAGTATTGTATCTTTGGCAGTAGTGTTGCTTGGTGATAGTATCTATGCAGTCAATGAAATAATACGGGGTAATCAAATATTTGCCGGATAGTTATGCTTCAGAGATCTAGTTGCAGTATGCAATTTCACCGACCTTAAATCCTGTTATTTTTCTTCTGTGTTTAATTCATTGACTTCTAGTTCATAGCGTCTTTCTTCGCGCAATTAAAGAAGAACAGAATAACTAAGATTCCTTTTTGGGACAGTATTTTCTTATACTACGCATATTTTGGTATTTTTGAGTAATTTAAATAAATTATTTTTTTAGGTTGCAGCTTCAACTCCATCTGCGTATGGTGAAACTTTCGTGAACGTAACAGTGTTACCAGCCAAGAGGATCAATCAGCCCCCTATTATTGTGATAACCCCTGCTAACCAAACTATCAAACAACCAAACTCGGCTGCCGTTTTAGATGCTTCATCTTCAAGAGACGACGATGGTATTGCTTCTTGGCACTGGGAATTGCAGCAAGGACCACTAGGTATTTTTTAGTTAAACTTGAATCATAATAGCAGACTGTTTTATTTAAATTGCTTCCGTATATAGTCAATATAATGTTGTTCTTCTTCTATTAGGATATGAACCACAGTTGAAAGACGCTCCTACACTTCAATTAAATGACCTAACCAAACCTGGAAATTACACATTCAAGCTGACAGTGATAGACACAGATAAAGCGAGTAGCAGTCAAACAGCTAACATTACTGTATTAGCGGGTACCGACTACCCTCCAGAAGCAAATGCAGGTAAGCATGCTCAGTAGATTGCACACAATATTACGCTTCATTTTCTTTTTGTAGTGCCTATCCGTTTCGGATGTTGGCGACCATCATGGCAATCTGTACTTTGCACACTGCTGCTCTGCAAATATTTGTGGTTGTTGTGTTGAACCACGTACGTAGATTTTTCAGGTCCTCGCTTTCCTTCTACTTTTCCCTGTAAGATTAGTTGCAGCAGTCCATATAGCTCGCTGTTTCTCATGATGTGACCAAAGTATTCGATTTTGGCTATTTTTATTGTAGTTAACACATCTTTTTCTTTTTGCATTCTCAATAAAACACCCTGGTTTGTAACGTGATGCGTATAAGATATCTTCAGGATTCGACGAAAAAGCCACATTTCGAAAGCCTCTATTTTCTTGCAGGTGGCGTCTGTAAGAGTCCACTACTCAACTCCGTACAATAGTATAGGAAAGATATAACATCGCAGTAACCTGATTTTTATGGGGATTGATAAATCATGACATTTGAATAGCTTAGCGATTTTTTGAAATGCAGATCTTGCTTTCTCTATCCTAAATTTGATTTCTAGAGATTTCATATAACATTTGCAAAATTTAATACCCCAGGAAAAGTAGTCAAAAAAGCACTTGAAAAATCGAAAAATTACACCCCGCTATTTTCAACTGGAATGGTGGAAGTCATAAGTAATATTGCTAAATATCAAATATTCATAATTCATATCCGATATTGAACAGTACAAATTTATCACCCCGTATATCACATCAGCCAATTTGTTATTATATTTAAACATGTGCGGGTTATTTCATTTGTTTAATTGTTGCAATTCATAAACTATATTTTGGCAATGGACATTAATTTAGCTAAGTAAAAACCTTTGTTCTTTTGTCGTGTGGGCTATGACCCAATTCATGTTGCCAACAAAAGAGAACATACTTTTAGAATCATTCATTAGAATCAACTCAACCAGGCCAGATGTGCCTTTAACTTCATTCCTTCGAGTAACTTCAACGAGTCAATATGTATCATCATAAGAGACTAAAACTAATTCGCGTACGAGCCACATATCAGTACAACTACGTTCTTCCGGGGTTGGTTCTACTACACTGGTGTCAGTCGCTATCAATAAATTTTCTAAGTGCTATTATTGGTGTTTCAATAACAGCCGATCATCCTCCACTGAGCCCGAAGATTAAACATGGTCCTTCGAGCCGGATTAGGTTAGGTAAAGGTAAATGAAAAGGTATTCAGTGGGGTAAATCTTTCAATGTGTTAAGTATTGTATTATTATTGTATTCTCTTATTATTATAATCGTATTGCAGTATTAGATATTTTATTATTAATATTATCTAATTATAGACCAAGAGATCGTCGTAAAATTCGATAATATTAATAATAAAATATCTAATACTGCAATAAGATTATAATAATAAGAGAATACAGTAATAATACAATACTTAACTCATTGAAACATCTACCCCACTCAATACCTTTTCATTTACCTTTACCCAACCTGAACTTTGACTTGAATGTTGTTGATTTAAATTCTGATTCAGATTTAATTTTGATATTATTACCTAAGGTGTTGCAGTTGGAGTATTGATAATTTGTTTAAAGACTAGTATATTTACATCACACATTACATTAACCTATTATGTTATACATACTTTATCATTATCATTGTTAGCGTTGCTGTACTGACGGGTCGTTATTACTTATTTCGCCGGGCAGTATGTTAAATATCAAATATTCATAATTCATATCCGATATTGAACAGTATAAATTTATTACCCCGTATATCACATCAGCCAATTTGTTATTATATTTAAACACGTGCGGGTTATTTCATTTATTTAATTGTTGCAATTCATAAACTATATTTTGGCAATAGACATTAATTTAGCTGACTAAGTAAAAACCTTTGTTCTTTTGTCGTGTGGGCTATGACCCAATTCATGTTGCCAACAAGAGAGAACATACTTTTAGAATCATTCATTAGAATCAACTCAACCAGGCCAGATGTGCCTTTAACTTCATTCCTTCGAGTAACTTCAACGAGTCAATATGTATCATCATAAGAGACTAAAACTAATTCGCGTACGAGCCACATATCAGTACAACTACGTTCTTCCGGGGTTGGTTCTACTACCCTGGTGTCAGTTGCTATCAATAAATTTTCTAAGTGCTATTGGTGTTTCAACAACAGCCGATGATCCTCCACTGAGCCCGAAGATTAAACATGGTCCTTCGAGCCGGATTAGGTTAGGTAAAGGTAAATGCAAAGGTATTCAGTGGGGTAGATCTTTCAATGTGTTAAGTATTGTATTATTATTCTATTCTCTTATTATTATAATCGTAATGCAGTATTAGATATTTTATTATTAATATTATCTAATTATAGACCGAGAGCTCGTCGTAAAATTCGATAATATTAATAATAAAATATCTAATACTGCAATACAATTATAATAATAAGAGAATACAATAATAATACAATACTTAACTCATTGAAACATCTACCCCACTCAATACCTTTTCATTTACCTTTACCCAACCTGAACTTTGACTTGAACGTTGTTGATTTAAATTCTGATTCAGATTTAATTTTGATATTATTACCTAAGGTGTTGCAGTTGGAGTATTGATAATTTGTTTAAAGACTAGTGTCTTTACATCACATATTACATTAACCTATTGTTATACATACTTTATCATTATCATTGTTAGCGTTGCTGTACTGACGGGTCGTTATTACTTGTTTCGCCGGGCAGTATGTTAAATGTCAAATATTCATAATTCATATCCGATATTGAACAGTATAAATTTATTACCCCGTATATCACATCAGCCAATTTGTTATTATATTTAAACACGTGCGGGTTATTTCATTTATTTAATTATTGCAATTCATAAACTATATTTTGGCAATAGACATTAATTTAGCTGACTAAGTAAAAACCTTTGTTCTTTTGTCGTGTGGGCTATGACCCAATTCATGTTGCCAACAAGAGAGAACATACTTTTAGAATCATTCATTAGAATCAACTCAACCAGGCCAGATGTGCCTTTAACTTCATTCCTTCGAGTAACTTCAACGAGTCAATATGTATCATCATAAGAGACTAAAACTAATTCGCGTACGAGCCACATATCAGTACAACTACGTTCTTCCGGGGTTGGTTCTACTACAGTGGTGTCAGTCGCTATCAATAAATTTTCTAAGTGCTATTATTGGTGTTTCAATAACAGCCGATCATCCTCCACTGAGCCCGAAGATTAGACATGGTCCTTCGAGCCGGATTAGGATAGGTAAAGGTAAATCAGAAGGTATTCAGTGGGGTAGATCTTTCAATGTGTTAAGTATTGTATTATTATTGTATTCTCTTATTATTATAATCGTATTGCAGTATTAGATATTTTATTATTAATATTATCTAATTATAGACCGAGAGCTCGTCGTAAAATTCGATAATATTAATAATAAAATATCTAATACTGCAATACGATTATAATAATAAGAGAATACAGTAATAATACAATACTTAACTCATTGAAACATCTACCCCGCTCAATACCTTTTCATTTACCTTTACCCAACCTGAACTTTGACTTGAATGTTGTTGATTTAAATTCTGATTCAGATTTAATTTTGATATTATTACCTAAGGTGTTGCAGTTGGAGTATTGATAATTTGTTTAAAGACTAGTGTCTTTACATCACACATTACATTAACCTATTATGTTATAAATACTTTATCCTTATCATTGTTAGCGTTGCTGTACTGACGCGTCGTTATTACTTATTTCGCCGGGCAGTATGTTAAATATCAAATATTCATAATTCATATCCGATATTGAACAGTATACATTTATTACCCCCTATATCACATCAGCCAATTTGTTCTTATATTTAAACACGTGCGGGTTATTTCATTTGTTTAATTGTTGCAATTCATAAACTATATTTTGGCAATGGACATTAATTTAGCTGTCTAAGTAAAAACCTTTGTTCTTTTGTCGTGTGGGCTATGACCCAATTCATGTTGATAACAAGAGAGAACATACTTTTAGAATCATTCATTAGAATCAATTCAACCAGGCCAGATGTGCATTTAACTTCATTCCTTCGAGTAACTTCAACGAGTCAATATGTAGCATCATAAGAGACTAAAACTAATTCGCGTACGAGCCACATATCAGTACAACTACGTTCTCCCGGGGTTGGTTCTACAACCCTGGTGTCAGTCGCTATCAATAAATTTTTTAAGGGCTATTGGTGTTTCAACAACAGCCGATCATCCTCCACTGAGCCCGAAGATTAGATAAATACACTCTACTAAATATCGTTTTTCATAAAATTGTTTCTTTGCAGATTTTCAAATTTTCTGAATTTTTGATTCTTATTTGTGTATAATATACAAATTGTAATAAATTTGACTTTTAAATTTTGTTTATTAATAAATACACAATAGGGAACTTGCACATTTTTTTATTACATAATAATGTTCAGTTTTGTTTAAAAATGAGATTTTCAAAATTTCAGGCTTCAAAAACTCGTAATAGCTTATAAATACAAACTTAAAGTTTTCTGCAGTATAAAATAGTTCAAACCACCCGTGACGTCACATAGTTTTATTATATAGTTATGATTATGGTTATATTTAGGTATATTCTTCTTCACCTTCTTTAGTTTATTGGCCTCCACCTACTTGGGTATTTGGCCAGCTCATCGTCGCGGAATAATGGAAAACTATTTATATTCTAATGACATTTATCGTATGTCATTGTAATAATACAGAGTGGGCCAAATAAAAGGAGCCACCCCGATATTTGGCAGTATTTATTAGATTTTAAGAAAATAAAAAAACAGGTCAATTTTTGATCTAAGGGGGACACATTTTTACGGTACAAACATCTGTCATTTGTCAACTCCCTCCCTTCCACTTCTCCCACCCCTTATTTTTAAATAGGGAGTAGGGGTCGTGTGCTAGCTCATTTGAAAGGGTATTTAATTCTCTATTCAGTAATATCAACATCGACTTAAAAATGTATACAGGGTGTCCAAGAAAAAATATTTTGAATTAAATTAATTGACACAAAAAGAAGAATGTATGTAATTTATTTAACTCAGAATACATTCTACCTCTGATCAAAAACAGAAAAAAATGTTTATTTGATAAATAAACACTGTTTGTTGCTTAAATTCAATATTCAACCTACCAAGAGGCAGATGAGTGGAAGCTTGAACATTAAAATTAAGCAAAAAGCAGTGTCTATTTATCAAAAAACATTTTTTTCTGTTTTCTGGCAGCAGTAGAATGTGTTCTGAGTTAAATAAATTACATACATTCTTCTTTTTGTGTCAATTAATTTAATTCAAAATATTTTTTCTTGGACACCCTGTATACATTTTTAAGTCGATGTTGATATTACTGAATAGAGAATTAAATAACCTTTCAAATGAGCTAGCACACGACCCCTATTCCCTATTTAAAAATAAGGGGTGGGGGAAGTGAAAGGGAGGGAGTTGACAAATGACAGATGTTTGTATCGTAAAAATGTGTCCCCCTTAGATCAAAAATTGACCTGTTTTTTTATTTTCTTAAAATCTAATAAATACTGCCAAATATCGGGGTGGCTCCTTTTATTTGGCCCACTCTGTATATACCAGTTTGTTGAGATTGGAGTTTGATACAGTTTTTGAAGGAAAGGAAAGAAATTTTACTATGAAAAATAAAACCATTTTGTAAAAGTACAAGTTTACTATGAATAGTTCAAACGATCAAAAACACTTGTGACGCCACATAACTGTATTTTCTACTGACGTTTATAATGTCTAATTTAAAATTATATACAATTTTGTTTACTTTGTTGGTGCAGAATGTAAACATATAACCGGATGACGTCACGACGCGTTTTGGACTGGCTGGTATAATTTTAATTTTTAATCGTCTTTAGGCGCCAAACGAAAAACAAAAAAACTTTTTTATCTTTGATACATGTTTTAAATTATGTTCTGTTGTGATTTATAACATTTTTTTTTGAATTTAAAATTTTAGGCAAGTTCCCTATTGGGAACATCTTAAAACTTTTTTAAACGCCAATTTTTAGGAAAAATCTGAGTGTCCGGTTAATTTTGCACTCCAGTGTATGTTTATATTTGTGTGTTGCTTTTAGGTGAAGACAAAATAATTTACCTGCCTCACAACTCTATAACACTAAACGGCAGCTTGAGCTTAGACGATCACGCAATAACTACGTGGGAATGGACAAAATCAGCTGATGACGCTCAAAAAGCTGTCGATATGCAAGACACGAGAACGCCTATTTTAAAACTGTCGAATCTAGAAGAGGGTATTTATACTTTTATCCTTAAAGTAACAGACAGTGCAGGACAATCTAGTACGGCGCAGGTAAGGTTATTGTTAGAAATTGTTTATATTATAACGATTTTAAATAAAACTAACGGTTCCAATTTATATAAAACTATTTATTTAGAAGTTCACATTCTACCGCATACTTTTAAGCCATACGGACGTGTCTAGTAGTAATCGTATTTGGTTTAATAGCTTGTTAATTAGTTCTAGTTTTTTCTTTTTGTTTGGTGATCGTTTAAAAATAAATACATAAATTGTGTGTTTTTAAATAAATAGACCCCGTAATGGGGGATAAAAATCTAAAGACGTCCTCTTTGACGAAAGAAATTGATATGGATGTGTCTAGTGGAAATAGTGTATTGGAAAATAGTGGTGAAACAACTCAGGAAAAAGATGATTTACAGTCCAAGGAAAAGGAGATAAAACATTTTAATTTGCAGTCAGATAAGTACAATTTAAATAATATCTGGGTATATATTGAAAGAATTGGTGATTTAAGTAATTTATCAAGATTACACCCCATGGTTTTAGGGGATTTATTATTTAAAAAGTTAAAATTTACTCACATACAGCAAATACGCAGTATTGGGAAGAATAGGATAAAAGTCTTATTAAATTCTCGTTTAGATGCTAACAACTTAGTAAATAATAAGTCTCTAAAAGAACATAATTTGCGAGCTTATATACCAAATCACTTGTTAGAAGTGAAAGGGTTGGTAAGAGACGTGGATACGACGTTTGATTTTAATTATCTTTTAGAGAATATTGAATGCACGTCAAAAGTTTTAAATATATATAGAACCAAACGTAGGATTCAAAAAGAAAATACAATAGAATATGTAGATAAGAAAACTGTAGTCATTACTTTTGAGGGAAATATTCTACCCAGTTTCGTTGCTTTCAATCGTGTTTATTTTCCTGTTGAGCATTTTGTTGGTAGGGTTGTTCAATGTTACCGGTGCCTTAAATTTGGGCACGTCTCTAAGCAGTGTAAAAGCTCACAGGAATCCTGTATACAGTGTGGTGAAATAAAAAATCCAGATCATAAATGTGAGAAAAGTATGTTTTGCATTCACTGTAAAAATAGTAACCATGTAACAATATCTAAAAACTGCCCTTTTTATGAAAAGCAGAAGTAAATCAAGACCATTATGATAGAGCAAAAAACTACCTTTTTAGAAGCAAAATTATATTGCGAAAATTCATTCTCCGGCCAAATCAGTCACAATCCTTTTTCTGTTCTTTCAAGTTATGATAAAGAATTTCCCACACTCCCTGTAAATAACAATAATGTTTCTTTAAATCGGCCTAATATAAGTATGAAACAAACCCAATTTTCAACACACCGTCAAACTATTTCTAGTAGTGAAAACCTTCCTACAGCAAAGAAAAGAAAAGCCAACACCCCTCCTATGCAATCACCAGCACATCAACCACATTTTCCATTCACATTTGGACCCTCACAACCCTTACCTCCTAACCCATACAAACCAAACTATGGAAAAACTGACAACAAAAATGAATTAACTAAATGTCTGTCATCTTTTATAATCAATCTTTTAAGTAACATTCGTACATTGGAAGACATAAAAACAATAGACGATAAAACAATAATTTCAGGTTTAGAACAAGTATTGGATAAAGTAGATAATAGTAAATTTTAATGTCTCTTAAAAATACTTTTAAAATAAGTCAATGGAATGCTAGATCTGCGGTTGCCAATAAAGGTAGCTTAATGAATTATTTAAACAAAGAAAAAATAGATATTCTCCTCTTAAGTGAAACATGGTTTAAAAGAAATTTGCAGTATCGATTTAATGGTTACAATCTTATCAGAAATGATCGCCAAGATGGTTTTGGCGGTGTGGGTATATTAATTCATAATTCAATTTATTTTAGTGAATTAAACTTAAATTGTAATTTTAATAAGGATATTCAAGTTTGTGGTACAAAGATTAAATATGGAAAAAGTGAATTAAGCATATTATCTATATACAGATCACCTAAAAGTAAGAGCACAGTAGATGATTGGAAAAATATTTTTTCGGAAGTCAGTAAACCAGCAATTATAGGTGGAGACTTCAACGCACATCATGCAATCTGGGGATCGACTTTTAATGACGCAGTTGAAAAAGAACTTATAACAGTTGCAGATGACTTGGATTATATAGTAATGAATAATGGTCAACCAACTATTTTTACCCGACCTGACCAAAATACTTCAGACATTGATGTAACTTTTGTTTCGCCTGAACTAACTAGTAAAATAAGCTGGTCCGTCTATCCTGACACTTTAGGTTCAAACCATTTTATCATCAACATGGAAATAAATTGCCAGAATAAAAATGAGGAGATTAATCCTGCGAGCAAGTGGAACGTAAAAAAGGCCAACTGGTATTTATATACATCTTGTGTAGAACAATTTTTTGATAAGCAATACCAAATGGAAAATATATCAGAAAAATACAATTTCTTAATAGATGGGATCAACCAGGCAGCAGAAATTTCAATTCCACGGTACAAACCTTTTAAAAACAAAATTCGAACCCCTCCCCCCTGGTGGAATAGAGATTGTGACAAAATTATCAGTGAGAGACAAGAATCACTTTCAAATTATAAACACAATTCGAATTTCGAAAACTATTTGAAATGCCAAGAGACCATAGCAAACGGTAAAAAAAAACTGAAAGCAGTCGCAAAACAAAGTTGGAAAAATTTTGTCTCCACCCTTAACAAAAATACTCCATCATCATCCTTATGGAATCAAGCCAGGAAAATAAACAGAAAACCAATATCGAATACAAAATGCTTTGACAGTACATTAGAGGAAGAATTTTTTGACCAGATAGCACCACCATCTGTTAAACCACGAGAAATTATAATACCTACTACAAAAAATAATGAAAAGGAATTTTTACTAGAACCATTTAAAATTGCTGAGTTAGAATATGCACTCAAAAACAGATGCAACACAAGCCCAGGATTAGACAATATTAAATATCCTATGATTCAATTTCTTCCTAAAATTGCTAAACTCTTTTTATTAGATATATTTAACGACATAATTATTAATAATTCAGTTATTTATGAATTTAAAGAAGTAATTATTATTCCTATTCTCAAACCAGGTAAAAATTCCAACTTAGCAGATTCGTATAGACCCATTTCCCTTATGTATTGTTTACTAAAAACATTAGAACGAATGATCAAACATAGACTAGAATGGTGGTTAGATAGGAATAACTTACTTCCAGAATTTCAATTTGGATACAAAAAAGGATGTGGTTCTATAGACGCTATTGCTACATTAGTAACAGACATTCAGGATACATTTACCAATAATACATATCTACCTACAATATGTTTAGATATAGAAGGTGCATATAATAGTGTGTCTTGACATCCTAATGGAAAGAATGATTAGAAATTTTCACATACCAGCTGCATTAGCGAAAACCATACTCAACTTTTACACTTGCAGAAAAATTTATCTGAGATCTAATAATAATAGACTGATAGGTCCTCGATATAATAACCTAGGACTTCCACAGGGGTCAGTTTTAAGCCCTCTATTATTTAATCTGTATACAGCTGACTTACACAATATTTCAGTGGTAAATAACAGCTTTAATATAATACAATATGCTGATGATTTTCTGATATACTCATCTTCCAAATCATACGAAAAGTGTTTACAGATTTTAGGAAAAATGGACGACTTCTCTAATAGCTGGTTCAAAGAAAATGGATTTGAAATAGCACCAAGCAAATCCAGTATATGTATTTTCACGAGACATAATCTCCCAAAAATAGACAAAATAACAGTAAGCAGTCGTGAGTATAATTTCTGTTCCTCAATTAAATATTTAGGGATGATTCTTGACCGTAAATTAACTTGGAAGCTACACATCGAATTCATGTTAAACAGATGCAACAAGGGATTAAATTTCCTTAAAGCAATTTCTAAAACTTGGTGGGGAGCCGATGTAGAAACGGCATTGCTTTTTTATCGATCGTACATAAGATCAATCATCGATTATGGATGTGTTTTGTATGGTTCAGCAGCTAAGTATATCTTGGGAAAAATAGATGTGTTTCAAAATACAATATTACGTATTTGCCTGGGTACTATGAAGTCAACTCCAACCAATTCGTTATATGTTGAATCTCTTGAATTTCCATTGAGATATAGAAGACAATATCTTAGTCAAAAATTTCTGATTAATATTTGTCATAGAAACTCCTCTCTCTACTCCAATATTAGCAAACTTAATAATGCAGATTTAATAAATAAATATTGGATCTACAAGAACTCCCCTCCACTTTGTGAGGCTTTTAGGAATCTCTCATATTGCGATTACACCAACTCACATACATATAACAGCTCAAACTTTGAAGATTTTGATGCTTTTTTGGAAACTATTACGGTAATTAAACCAAGATACCATGTAAATACTGCAATCAGCTTCAATATTTTAAGAAATTTATTAGAAAACTGGCCAGAATCAACAGTTATTTACACAGATGCATCAAAGTCTTCTTTTGGCACTGGATGCGCTTTTTATATCCCCTCAAAAAGTATAGAAAACATATTTACACTGGATCATAATTTTTCAATTTTTACTGCTGAAGCCATAGCAATTTATGAAGCATTAAAGCATTTTAAGAGTTCCAATGACAGCTCCGCAACAATTGCGTCTGATTCTTTGTCGGTTCTTTTAGCCATTGAGACTATGTTTTTACCCAGTAAAAACACAAATATTTACATTCTTCTAATTAAAAAAATTATTTTTGAATTACACCATGAGCAAAGAACAATTAGATTTTTGTGGATTAAAGCTCACATAGGGCTCGAGTATAATGAGCCTGTAGATATATTAGCTAAGAAAGCCATTGCTTCTGGTGTGAAAACAGATTATAAGCTCTGCATCCCAGATGTATTTATAAAAATCAAGAATGATCTAAACAAACAGTGGAAACAAGAATATTATGAATATAGTCAACACTCCAAGTCACAATATGCACTGATACAACCCACAATCCCGAGTGAATTTTGGTTTAAAAATTACTCTGTCCCACGTAGATACATTACATCTATTATCAGAATGAGATCTGGACACGCGTGTTATCCAGCCCATCTAGCAAAACTTAGAATTTTAAGTTCCAATTTATGTGAAGATTGTCAAAAAGAAGCAGATTTAAACCATATTTTCTTTGAATGTACAAAATATATAGGTACAACAAACTGATGACTTAATAAAAAATTTAATCAATCATAAAATCCTTCCTCCCTATAACATTTGCTACCTTTTGTCATTAAATAATAAAACCGTATATGACTATTTAACAGAATTTATTTCAAAAAGTAACCTTAAATTGTGAGCACAGTTAAACTAGTAACCTTTGTTTTACCCCATTTGTTTAAAACCTTCTTTCCGTGACCCAGTCTAGTTTGTGTATTAATTTAATGTCTTGATGGGTCCCTAGACGAGAAGCGAGTAACCATGTTATTCCTTACTGATAATCAAATAGGTATTGTGATAATTACTTTCTTTTCTTTGCTTTAGGAAGAACTTAAAAAAGTTGTGACTGGCTGAATGGCAAAAGCCTATGCCAAAAAAAAAAAAAAAAAAAAATTAGAAGTTTACAGTTCGAGATTATCATATTAACTAACTAATCTAACAACATCGCTCCTTATATAATCGAACAACATAAATATGTTATTCTAGAATCATCTGGAGTGGTACGCCCATCTCTATTTATCGCTTTGGCCTAGCCGAATCACTCGTTTCTGGTACAGTTTGTCAAATATACGGTGATACTTAGCCGTATTGATATTAGGCTCCACTTACTATGCGCAGTTAACAGCAACACAATGGCAACTAATCTAAAAAGCTCAACGTAGATGGCGCTAGTGTAGTTGGAGGTCACGTCAATTGTACAAATCTATATATTTCTAAGTAAATATTGCATTTATTTCGATAGCTGAATTTAATTTGGGAAAATAACATGCCTCAGGGTTGACCAATACCTTTGTGCTCATCTAGAATAACAAGACAAAGATTCCCCAAAGATAATCTGATGAGAAAAAAGTGGATTGTAGTAATAAGAAGAGATACATATGTGCCGACAATAAATGCACGCATTTGAAATAAATATTTTGTTGAAACAGATTACGTATTGCCACTGGATTCGACTTCAACAACATTAAATAAGTACTATTTATTTGTCTTTTATTTTGTTATCTTCTTCTTCTTCTTGATGTGCCTAGCCTTGACGAATGTTGGCGATCATCGTGGCAATCTTTACTTTATCTGCAGCAACGCGGAAAAACTGCACAGATGTTTTGTTGAACCAGGTTCTGAGGTTCTTTAACCAAGATGTTCTTCTTTCTGGACCTCGCTTTACAAATATTTTTCCTTGCAGGATGGCTTGTAAGAGGGCATATCTGGATTCATTTCGCATATTTTGTTCAAATTATTCCCACTTTCGAAATTTGATGGTGGTTAGTACCTCTCGGTTCTTCCCTATTCTTCTAAGGGCCTCCTCATTTGTGACCCGATTAGTCCATGGGATTTTAAGAATTCTCCGATATAGTCACATCTCAAATGCTTCCAATTTTCGGCGCATATCTTCGTTCAAGGTCCATGATTTAACACCATAAAAAAGGACAGAGCAGACGTAGCATCTCAGCATTCTTACTTTTATACCAAGAGAAAGGTTGCGGCTCTTGAAAGACGGTTGAAGGTTGCTCTAGCTTTTTCGATGCGCGCTCTTATCTCTTGGTTGTTGGTCCATTCTATTCTTCATTTATTATGGTGCCGGGGTAGTTGTAGTACCTCACTCTTTCTACAGGGGTTTGCTTGATGTAGAGTTGACCTTCTGTTATCTTTTTCTTGCTAATGATCATAACTTCATCTTTTTTACGTTTATATTGAGTCCATAATATTGTTGAGTGTAATACGTGATTTTGTTCATGAGGACTTGTAGGTCTTCTAGGTTGTCCGCAGAAACTATGGTGTCATTTGCATACCTGATGTTATTTAGGCGGTACCCGTTTAGTAGAATACCTTTTTTAGTTTCGTGCAAAGTTTCGATATATATTCTTTCAATAGAATAGAGATTGAAAATTAGGAGGGAAAAAAATGCAGCCTTGCCTCAGTCCACGCATTATTTTCACATATTCGGTGTGTTCACCTTCAACTCTGAGGTTTGCAGTCTGATTCCAGTAAGGATTTCTAATTATTTTCAGATATTGGTTGTTAATTCCTGCTTCCTTTAGTATTTGCATCATCTTGGCGTGCTGCACTCGATCAAACGCTTTCTCGTAATCAACCAGATATGCGTATACGTCACAATTGACGTCTTTGCATCTCTGGAATAAGACTTGTATTGAAAACAAAGCCTCTCTCGTACCAACAGCATTTATGAACCCGAACTGGTTGGGCGAAATTTGACTTTCACATAGCTTGAAAATTCTTTCATGGATTATCTTTAGGAACAATTTTAGGAGATGACTCATCAGGCTTTTATTTTTCATATTCTTACCCCAATATGTAGCGCTGGAGCTTAAAGGTCTTAGTTCAATAGTAAATTTACAAAGGATTACATTTTTTTCCCGCTCTGTCATGTGCATAACTTTTTTCCAGTAATTCTCACATTTCTTCTCAATTCGTTTTTCAACTCACAAACAGTTCAAGATCCGTATTTTTCTGCCCTAATTTATTAAATCGCAATAATTAAAACAAAAATACCATACAAGCTTAAAGAAACGTTGACCCCCCCAACTACACAAGCGCCGCCAAGCGGGAGAAACGGCGTACGTAGCTACCATTCACCGAATTCGTTCCCACTTATCTTTCTTCGCAAGTGGATAAAATCGCCAAGTATCACCGTATAGTTGACAAGTTGTAACAGCGAGAATTCTATATGACCGTGGCATCTGTCTTCTGAGTTGCAAACCGTTATTTGAGATCGGTCGAAATTAACTTTTTCTGTACAATGTAATAAAATGTGAGCATTATAATCGTCAATGTTGCACAAACATATAGTACAAGAATTTTGGTGGAAAGTTTACAGTGTTTTTTTCTATAATTAACATGTGAATTTGAAGCGATAAACTACCACAGGGAATTGAAATACTATTGTAAAATAATATTTCAATTAACTATGATAGTTATCGTTTATGCCAGCCTAGCTCAATGTCCCAAGTTATGAGTCCACCTTGTCTTAGTCAAAATTATGAACTCTGAAAATCTAGATGGAGCAAATAAAACAATAATTTAACTAATCATGTTTATTTTTCATAAAAGACATAATTAAGTAATGTATTATCAAAAGATATACAAGACCTTGCCGAAAGCTAACTGATCAGATTATACTTATATGATCGCACTTGGTATCTGTCTGTGGATTCTTGGTGTCTTGGTTGTTGGATCTGCAACTGGCTCTGGGGCCGTAGATGTTGGGGGGCCATCAGACCTACAGGTGTTGGTTGGTTGTTAGATGTTTCGTTGTTGCATCGCAGGCGACATTGGAGCCCCAGGTTCAGGAAGCCCTCCCGGTGAAGGGGCTGCTCATAAAATGAACATAAAAATGAATATAGGCTTAGAAAAATTTGTACAGTGATATTCAAACACTTACCCCAATTTAAGAACGTCTTTTAGAAATATAAATGATTTATTATCTTGAAACCATTGGTTTTATAACTAGAGAAATTAGACTCACGCCATGTTGAAAGTGGGGATAATACTACTGGAACGGTGAGTGTAGGGTGACATTGACAGTGTCTAGAGAATAGAAGAATAAAATAAGCATACGTATAACTACAGAATGATTTAGATATTTTAGGCTGTTATTAGAATTAGTAGCTAGGAGCGGTCTAAACAAATGGCACAGAACAATTCTAACCTGGAGACCATACCAACACAAAAGACCCAGAGGCAAACCTCCTATGAGATGGACAGATGATCTGAAACGAACTGCCGGGAAAAATTGGCTACAAGTAGCGTACAACAAAAACAATGGAAAGAAAGACTTGAAGAGGCTTATGTTCAGATGTGGACGTGAATGGCTAGACGAAGAAGAAGAATTAGAATTGCCTATAGAAAATAAGGAAAGGGGGCGCCAAACAAGTTTTTAACGGGAAAACCGGTTAAACAAATACAGAAGATTATTATTAATGAATTATTAAAGAAGATAGAATAAAATAATTATTTGAAAATAAAATATGATGTGACGTTTATAACCTTACAAATTCTTTTATTGCGTGTATTATTTTCGCTTTATAGACATATTATCAGAAACAACCAAACAGAGATAAGAAACATGGCAGGTTACGAAGTGGTTAGACAATTTAATTACTTGGGCTCTGTTATTACTAACAGTGGAGGATGTGAAGACGAGATCCGTCAGCGCATCACAATGGCCAGATCGGCAACAGCCAAACTCACAAAAATATGGAAGAACGCTGACATTAAAAAAAACTCAAAATTACGCCTTGTTCGAGCATTAATATTTCCTATCGTCACTTACACTTCAGAAATTTGGACGAAGGTATTTATTATAGGTACAGAGAATAAATTTAAAATATATTTAAAAGTGGACAGATTATTGACAGTAACTCATATAAGCGCTTAAAATGCGTAGCTTTTTATTTATCGTTACACAAAGAAAAGGAAAAACTTTAAATATGTATTTTTTAGGTGATATCGCTAGAAAATAATACAACTTAACAGAAATGAAGAAAACAACTTAAATTGATATTACAAAAAATGTACTGTACACGCACTTAACGTAATCAAATTAGTTACACGGACAGAGATGTGCCGCCTGACAGACTGGTAAAAACTGAATCTTTACGATAACTTTGCAAGGAGTGAATATTTCTCCTTCCAAATCAGGGGATTGCTCTGCAACCAATAGTATTTACTCTGGGCTAATTAGCAAAATACAAGGAAAAGTTATTTACCAGCAATTTTATTGCTGGAATCGAATCTTATGATTGTATATATTAATAATATAGGTATGCAAAGTCCGCATATAGTGTGCTACTTTTTTTATAAACAAAATGGCGCCCGAAAATCGTGTTTTTTTTTCAATTTTTGCTCTATAACTCCAAACATTTTAACTTTACACCAAAAACACCCAAATAAAAATTATACAAAAAGAGCTTTTATATTGCCAAGTTATTTAATTATTGATAAATAATTACTTATAAATTTTAGTTGAAAATTAAAGATTTTGTTGGAAAAACCCGCATTTTCCGGGGAAAATTGTCATCGAAGTAAATCGGAAAAAACACGTCTCTATGCAGAATTTAATTACGGTAAATTTTTATTTGGGTGTTTTTGGTTAAAAGTTTAAAGGTTTAAAGGTTAAAAGGTTTTAAGTTAAAATCTTTGGAGTTATAGAGCAAAAATTGAAAAAAACACGATTTTCGGGCGCCATTTTGTTTATAAAAAAAAGTAGCACACTATCTGCGGACTTTGCATACCTATATTATTAATATATACAATCATAAGATTCGATTCCAGCAATAAAATTGCTGGTAAATAGCTTTTTTCAAAAATGGCCTATTCTCCGATAATATGCCCAGACTAATTAGAAATATATGAAGTGTGATGGAGTTGTTCGCAATAATATTTGGAATATCTTTAAGCTACAGTCTGTCATACGGCACGTCTCCGGTTAAATGTTGAAGTAAAAGTGTGTCTTATTCAAAACAAAAATAGTAAATTGAATTAATATATACGATACCTTATTTTATAGGTACATGTTTTCGTCAAACCGCCTACAAACAAACCCCCAACGGCAAATGCAGGTGAGAACATCACAATCAGTTTACCACAAACTTGGGCTCTTCTAGACGCCTCCAATAGTACAGACGATAATAAAATAATGGGGTTCAAATGGGAATTGCTGGAAGGACCGTCTTCAGTTACATTTGAAAACGCCAATTCCAGCAAAACCAACGTTACAGGACTTACGAAGGGGACGTACACGTTTAAAGTTAGTGTAACGGATGATAACAAGAATGTTGCTAGCGATAAGGTGTACGTCATCGTTAATCAAAGTAAGTTCTTTTTTATAATCTTCTTTTTTGTGTGTAGACATGACTGCCAGTTTTCAGTGTGCCTCCAGAAGTTGTCGTTCCATCGTTTTCGTCGTCTTCCTATCTCCGTCGCATATCTATACTTATAGCGCTGTCCCATAGTGTCACCATTGATTTTTCGAAAGGTTTTAATCGCTGCTGTTTCTAGCATTATTTTGTCCTCTCTGTGTCAAGTCGTGTTTCTGCCGCGTATGTCATTATTGGTTTGATGACTGTTTTATAAATTCTGCCTTTCATTCTTTACCGATATTTTTAATTCGCCATATTGTTTCATTGAAGCAACCTGCGGCTCTGTTTGCTCTGTTAATTTGATCTTCCACTTCTGTTTCGAGCTTTTTGTCGCTAGATAGTGTGATGCCTAGATATTTAAATTCCAGTACTTGTTCTATTATCTTATCTTCCAGCTCAAAGGACCCCGCAGAAACCTTATGGGAAATGGCTCTCTGTCAAATGTTCTGAAACTTTGGGTTCTGGTAGTCCTTGATGTGTAGAACAAAAGACTTAATGGGCGCGTAGCTCCAAAAATCATGGTTTTAAGATATAAGCCTCTGAAGTTATAGGTACAGTGAGGACGTTTGAGATAGAATAAATTCATTTTGTTGAGAATGGGCGACTCTGGAGATAAATTACGAATCAGGTCGATTTCTATTTTTAAATTATAATTTTTTGGCATATATATCATACTAGTGACGTCATCCATCTGGGAGTGATGACGCAATCGATGATTTTTTTTAAATAAGAATAGGGGTCGTGCCATAGCTCATTTGAAAGGTTATTCAATGAGACATTCTCATTGTTTTATATTATTTATTGACACATATCGAAAAACTACAGAAGGTTGGTCAGTTTTTGACAAGTCTTGAGTTGTATCCAAAATAATTGCCATAAATGAAGCTTTTTTTAATTTTTGAGACAATTGTTTGAATTGCGGGGCTTAAATAATTTATCTCACCTTTCGGCTTTAAAATAAGTTCTTTTAAAACATAGTCGAGGAAATAAAGCTGGAAAAATGGCAAAACCTCGCAATTTTTTCGTCCACCATCGATTTGTACAAAAATTTGGGGTTAGGCTCATTTCACCCTCTAGTTCATTTTCTATATTGAGCCGTTGTACGCTTTTGGTTTTTTAAGGGTGAAAACCACCCCTAATTGTAAAAAATTATAAAATAACATTTTAAACATTAATATTGTCAACATTTGCTTCTTATTAGTTACATAATGATTATTTTGTGCTTCAAGATATAATATCACAATATTTCAACCCTTAAAACCACCCTTGTTGGACCTATATATGAAAAGTTTACTTATCCTAAAAGAATAATTTCGGCTTGCATCAATTTACATAAAAATTTGAGGTTAGGATCATCTTACCCTGTACTTCATATTCTATATCATGCTCAAGGGCGTTGATTATTTTTAGGGGTGTAAACTACCCTTATTGTCAAAAATTATATAAAAACATTGTAAACTTTAATATAGGTAAAATTTGGTTTTGAACGGTTAAATAATGATTGTTTTATACTTTAGGATATAATATCAGAATATTTCAACCCTTAAAAACTACCCTTAATAACATTGCAATTTTTATAAGTAGACAATTTAATAGATCTATACAGAAAAAAAGGAAAATTAAAGAATTACAAAAACATTTATTTACACAAAAATACGAATTTACAAATATATAAAAATACACAAACAAATAATTTTTTAGTCATCCAGTATACGAACTGGCTCTGTGGTATTATATAAGTACATTGAAAATGCTCTATAAGGGGACTATTCGAATTTTTCGAAAAAAAAAATAGTTTTATAAACATAGCTCCTTCATTTTTGGCGATAAAAAGTTTTTTCAATAATAGTTTTATAGTATTTTTAAAGAGTAATAAGGCTGTGTAAATTAAATTCCGTAAGATCCCTTAATTTTTAATTGAGGTGGGTTTAAAAGGCTCAAATAAGGGGATGTTTGCTCGTAAATAGATGTTTTAAACAGCTATATCTCGCTAACTGTTCGCTGAAATGAAAATCTGTGCACAAGTTAATTTTAGCTATTTAAAAAGCTACAATTTAGTAGTCAATCATTTTTTTCGTATCTCCAGTATTTTCGGAGATATTTTGAAGAAGATAATAAAAAATGCAAAATTGCAAAAAATCAATTTTTCTTTAAACTCCAATTTTTCTAAAATTAGGCCTTTTAAATAGGTCAAACCTCTTGGGTGTATTGATAATATAAGTATACAAGGAATTACAGAAAGGCGAAGACCAATTTTTAGTTACAAGGGTAGTTAGGGGGGTTGTTTTCACTGTTTTTTCGTAGAGAAAAATAGTTACCGACTTTTTTTTTGATCATAAGTTGCTCAATTTTTATGCTAGAAACATTTTATTATTATTTTTTGAAAGATCTTATTGTATGCTTGAAAAAACATTATGTAAGTTTTTCTGGAAAAATGCAAAATTTTCCCGTTATTTGGCTTTGATTATTTCAAATTATGCATTTGACGAAAAAAGCTAACCTTTAACACGCCGTATCTCGATTTGTATTGGTCGTAAAAATATTATAGAAAAACAGTTTCGTTTGTGTTACTAAAAGATACAATTTTGATATCTACAGTTTTTTTATTAAATGCATATTTTTCGAGTTATTCTCAAAAAACCCTCTAAGAAAGTCGATTTTTCCGTCGAAACTGTTACTTTCAACCACGAATAACTCGAAAAATATTAGTTTTACGAAGAAAATGCAAAAAACATTTTTTTCGTAAAATTACTTTTTACATCGATTTACATGTTTAAAATTTAATAAAAAATTCCCACCCCCGAGATGGTGTGGCAACTACCCCCAATATTTTAGCGTACAGCAGCATGATATAGAAAATGATCCTTGGGCTATTGCCTACCTTCTGTGAAAATTTCAAGTAAATCCATGCTGGACGAAAAAATTGCGAACCAAAATGCTTCATTTCATCGACTAACAGAATCATAATTTGATATTAAACAAAAGATAAATCGATATACTTGATACATATTATAAATATACTATATATATAATTTATAAATAAAGAATACATTACACGTTATTGTCGGTATCCTAACAATGAAATATTCAAAAGAAAAGCGATTACAAAATTTGTAATTTTGCATTATACAGTGCCTCACACTGAAAATTAGCTTAAACAAAGAAACTCTGTTCTTATGGTAGTATAGCCGCCGGCGGCTAATATAGACATATACATAATACATAAATATAATTTATATATAGATAAAGAATATCTTATTAGGTACACGAAAATACCGATAACAATACACAACACTGCCGAAATAATGCACACTGCTTCAAAACGACCTAATAGTGGAATTGTAGAATATTTTGTTCAATTTAAATGAAATTTTTGTTTTGACATGGCGGGGCCCCCCAGGGGCCCCGTATAATTAATACGGCTGATACGGCGGTAGCTAAGCCTCTGATGCGCAGTATTAAAGTCGGTGTATGAGAAAGTATTCGAAATAATATAAAATTTGTTATTTCATTATTTCCAATAGTTTCTCTCTCATATACCGACTATAATACTGCGCATAGACGCCATTCCCCACCGGCACTTTTAAAATATGTGCACTGTGCTTGTCTGTTGCTTTGATTTGTTTACCTTCGTTTATTTCCAGCTGTTTTATTTCTGTATTCTCCGTTGTTAGGTATTCAGTTTTCTTTAGGTTTATTTCCATTCCATTCTTTGTATACCTATTCCTGTTCCAGTTTCTTATCATAAAGCTGAGGTCATCTTCGTCTTGTGCGGTCACTATCTGGTCGTCAGAAAAACTTAGGGTATATAATAAACCCAAACTTTGTTAATACGGCACGTGTCACACAAAATAGGGATGGATGGGGAGATAACGTAAAAAGAGCAATACGATCCCTGAAAGAAACCTAAATTCATAATCTCAAAGCATTTGTTTAGATGCATAGATTGGAAAAAAGAAGAAAAAGATATTGTAATCTAGCAAATTTATTTAAATAAATTATTGGTTTGATTTTGTCTAATTCTAGTTAAATTGTTCAAATAAACTATGTTTTTCTTAGACTGGCACCATGTTTTATTTAAGTTTTTCTTTTAATATAGGCTTAATTATATATTTTCAGATAAGAATCAAAAACCAACCGCTGACGCTGGAAAAGACTTCGAGGTCGAGCTTCCCAAAAACATTATCATGTTGAACGGTTCAAATTCAAAGGATGATTGGGCCATCGTCAGATGGAAATGGGACAGGAACGCGAATTCTCTAGCTATTGGCAACATTGCCGAAAAAACGGACGAATCTCCCGTTCTAATTTTGACAGATCTCGCAGTAGGAAAATACATCTTTAATTTGACTGTGTACGATGAGCAAGGCCTGTCCGATACAGATTCTGTGTCGGTGGTCGTTAAGAATGATCCAAAAGTGTTTTATTTGGTGGAATTAACGGTGGATTTAGATGCGCAGACGTTAACGCAAGCGCAGTATGATTCGCTGATAGGTAAATTGGCTTTGCTTGTCAAAAATGGATCAAAGTTACAGGTACGAGTTCTCTAATACATATTATTGTTATCTGAGATTATACAGGGTGTCCCCGACAGTGCGTTCCTTTAAGGTATGGATATAATACACAATTTAGAACAAAAAAGTCCTATAACATTTTTTTAAGTTAACCGTTTCCAAGAAAAAAATTACATTGTTCTCCATATAAGTTAATTTTTATTTTCATAAATTTGAATAACATGGCAACGTAGCCTAAAGGAATTTGCTGTAACTGTGGAAATTTAACTTAATAACCCTTTGTTTATTTACTTTGAGGTGTAATTTTTGGGGTTGTTGACATCGTAGGTACCTACCTGCAAAATAATGGATATTGGTTTGGTTGATATTAACATTATTTTACCTACCAGATGCAACTGACCTACAAACCTACTTTTTTAATCTTTAGATTTTTGAGTTGCGCGTTGTTGCCAGAATTTGCATATCAAAATGTATTTTCGTTTTTTGGTCAAACGGCTGAATTTAGAAAAAAATGTTATAAGACTTTTTTGCTCTACGTTGTGCCTTCTACCTATACCTTAAAAGAACGCACTATTTTCGGGGACACCCTGTATAAATGTTTTTCTTTCTTTATCTTACATGCTCTTAATAGACCAGGGCATTTAGCGTAAAATAAATCGATTTTTAAATACAGCACCTAGACACCTGCAACTTTTTGCATTGTGTTCAGGATGATCTGAGTAAAAACATAGTAAAAATATAGAAAACTGGGTGGGAATGTATAGTTGCATTTTAAAATGCATACACATATCAAAAAAGTGTATTAAGTTAGGCAAGATTTTGTTACTCAGGTGGTTTTTGGGGTAGCTGAAGACGAAAATGCTATCAGAACTGACCACCGGAGCACCTGGTGTCCAGTTTCACTGCTAAGGCACATCCTCTATAGTTTCGAGGGTTTTCGGTACAAAATTGATGCAAACAATTTACTCTGGGGGTTTTTAAGTAGGTCTCTGAATAAGAATACGCCATCAGAACCGACCACCGGTGCACCTGATGCCCAAAAAGCCTATACATTCCAGAAGATATCATGCCTTAGCAGTGACATTGGGCACCAGGTGGTGTCGGTTGTATGATGGTGTATTCGTATTTAGCGACCCCACAAAACCGCCTAGTAATCTATTTGCATGCATTTAAGGCCATAAACCTTCGAAACTCCCGAAGATGACGTGCCTTAGCAGTTACCGTGGGCACCAGGTGCTCCATGGGTCTGTTCTGATGGCGTATTCTTGTTCAGTAACCCCTAAAACTCCTCGGGTCTATTTGCATTAATTTAGGGCCGAAATCGAAACTCCAGAAGATGACGTGATCCTAGACACCAGGTGCTCTGGGTGTCGGTTCTGATGAAGCTAGGACAAATAATCCCCGGACAAGTAATCCGTGACAAAAAATTCTATCCCTGAACAAAAAATCCCGGACAAATAATCCCCACAAATTTTTTTGGACAAAATATCCCCACAAAAAATCCCGGACAAAAAATCCCCAAGATATATCTGCTGTCGAATAGTTCTCTAAAAGGTTTCCTGAAAGGACCCCGCACAAACCTTATGGAAAATAGGTCCCAGTGGATTTCGTTCATACTTTGGGAAAATACCCTTTGAAGCATCCTGATAAAAAGTTCTCATGGGCACAACTCAATCGTATGAAGGATTTTCAAGATATAGAGGCCCAAACTCGGAAAATTACAAGATTTACGGAGTATTCCAATTCCGTGAGTTACTGGTTATTTGGCAACATGTAGAAGTTTGGATTAAGGGAAAGTACTAGTAGTCTAGGATTTTTTCCTGGCTATCCAATGGCGACCTTTACTTTGAACTTGACCTTCAACGGACGTCATCTTCTAGAGTTTCGAAGGTTTTCGGCATTAAATTGATATAAACAGATTACCTCATGGGTTTTTGGGATCGCAAAACACGAATATGCCATCAGAATTAGAATTGACCTCCGGATGACGTGATAGCCAGGGCCACTGCAAGGTACGTCATCTTCTAGAGTTTCGATGGTTTTCGGCATTTAATTGATGCAAATGAATTACTGGAGGGTTTTTTGAGGTCGCTAAACACGAATAATATGCCACCAGAACCGACTTCCGGAGCACCTGGTTTCCAATGTCAATGAAAGGGGCTCCTGGAGTTTGGACGGTCTTTGGTACTACATTGATGCAAACGGATTACTCATAGGTTTTTGGAGTTGCTGAACACGAATACCCCATCAGAACAGACATCGGAGTACCTGGTGCCAAAGGCACGTCATGCTTTGGAGATTCGAGAGCTTTCGGTACTAAATTAATGTAGACTGATTACTCACAGGTTTTTGGGGTTGCTGAACGTTCGAATTCGTGCCTAAGGCAGGTCTTCTTCTGGAGTTTCGACAGGTTTCGGCATTAAATTGATGCAGATGGGTATTACTCATTAGTTTTTGGGGCTGCTAAACATAAATACGCCATCAGAACAGACATCGGGGTACCTGGTGCCTAAGGCACGTCATCTTCTGGGGTTTCGAGAGTTTTCGGTACTAAATTGATGCAAGCGGATTACTCACAGGTTTTTGGGGTTGCTGAACGTGAATTCGATATCATATCCGATCCACAGAGCACCTGGTGCCTAAGACACGTCATCTTCTGGGGTTTGGAGAGTTTTCGGTACTAAATTGATGCAAGCGGATTACTCTTGTGTTTTCGGGGTTGCTGAACACGAATATGACTTAGATAAAAGACTCTGGAGTATCTAGTGGCCACGATGAATACCATTATCAAAATAGAATGTAGTAAATGATATTAAAATAAATGAAGGAAAGACATTGTCAGATATGAATTGAGTTTATATTTTTTATAAATAATTAAAACAATTGAAGAGCACAATATAGTTATTTTATTAATATTTTTGACTTTGAAAACGGTACAAAGGACCTCGAAACTCCAGAAGATGACGTGCCATAGTGTATGTTCGGTAGTATGCATGTATGCATGTTTGTCAACCCCAAAAATTTAAGAGTAATCCATTTGATTCCTCCGAAACTCCAGAAGATACCTGTCTTAGGCACCAGGTGCTCCTGTGTCTGTGCTGATCACGTATTCGTGTTCAGCAACCCCAAAAACCTATAACTAATCCGTTTGCATTAATGTAGCACCAAAGACCCTCGAAACTCCAGGAGCCCTTTACATTGACCTTGGAAAGCAGGTGCTCCGGGAATCGGTTCTAGTGGCATATTCGTGTTTAGCGACCTCAAAAAACCCTTCAGTAATTCATTTGCATCAATTAAATGCCGAAAACCATCGAAACTCTAGAAGATGACGTCCCTTGCAGAGGCCCTGGCCACCACGTCATCCGGAGGGCAATTCTGATGGCATATTCGTGTTTAGCGATCCCAAAAACCCATGAGTAATCTGTTTATATCAATTCAATGCCGAAAACCCTCGAAACTCTAGAAGATGACGTCCGTTGAAGGTCAAGGTCAAAGTAAAGGTTGCCATTGGATAGCCAGGAAAAAATTCTAGACTAAGTACTAGTACTTTTCCTTGATCCAAACTTCTACATGTTGCCAAATAACCAGTAACTCACGGAATTGGAATACCCCGTAAATCTTATAATTTTCCGAGTTTGGGCCTATATATCTTGAAAATCCTTCATACGATTGAGTTGTGCCCATGACAACTTTTTATCAGGATGCTTCAATGAGTATTTTCCCAAAGTATGAACGAAATCCACTGGGACCTATTTTCCATAAGGTTTGTGCGGGGTCCTTTTTTTAACAAATTTCGAATTCCAATTCCATGCTGAAAACTATATTTCTTTATAGGTAATGACAAAAAAATGTGAGTTTTTGCAAAAATCGTGGAAAATATGGGGAATGAGCTAAGCCTCGTTTTCATGTCAGGCGCTTAACGCGCGATTACAACTACATACGTTTTACTTGAGACCGTTCACATCAACGCGCGTTAGCATGTGAACGGTCTTCAGTAAAATGTATGTAGTTGTAATCGTGCGTTAGGCGCCTGACATGAAAACAGGTCCTTAGCTCATTCTACATATCTTCCACGATTTTTGAAAAAACTCACACTCTTTTGTCATGTAAAATTTGAAGTTTTTAACATGGAATTGAAATTCGACATTTGTTTTTTATTTTTTTAAAGGGAACACAATGATAAACTCTTTAAACTTCTTCTTCTTCAAGTGCCGTCTCCTAATCGGAGGTTGGATATCATCATCACTATCTTTACTCTATCCACCGCTGCTCTAAAGAGTTCTATAGAACTGCATCTAAACCAGTCCCTTAAATTCTTTAACCATGACACTCTCCTTCTTCCTATACTCCTTCCGCCTCTTATCTTTCCCTGTATTATCAGTCTTAGCATTTCATATCGCGGTCCCCTCATTACGTGTCCCAGATATTGTAACTTTCTTATTTTTATTGTGTTTATTATTTCGCATTCTTTACCCATTTCTCGCAGTACTTCCGTGTTCGTTTTCCTCTGTGTCCATGCTATTCTAAGCATTCTTCTGTAACACCACATTTCAAATGACTGTAGCTTATTTATGTGTTCTTGCTTTAATGTCCAGCTTTCAAGTCCATATTGTAGTATCGAGAACATGTAGCATCTCAAAGCTCTTGCTCTCAGTTCTAAGCTAAGGTCTTTGTTGCAGAGAACTGTTTTCATTTTTACAAACGCATTTCTTGCTATTTCTATCCTGGTGCTTATTTCTGTTGTTTCATCATTTTTCTCTGAAATCCAGGTTCCTAGGTATTTGTATTTATCAACCCTTTCTATCGGCACATTTCCCAAATGTATGCTTGTTTGTATGTTTGTTTTCTTAGTTATTATCATGTATTTGGTCTTTTTTATATTCATTTTTAGTCCATATTCTTTACAGAAATTGTTTGTTTTGTTCAGTAGTAGTTGGAGTTGTTCAGCAGAGCTTGCTATAATCACGGTGTCATCTGCATATCTTATGTTGTTAATAGATCTTCCGTTAATTATTATTCCTTCACTTTGAGATAGCAATGCTTCTTCAAAAATGGCTTCACTATATGCATTAAAGAGTAATGGAGACATAATACATCCCTGCCGAACTCCTCTCCTGATTTCAATTTCTGGACTGGGTTCGTTATCTATTACAATTTGTGCTCTTTGATTCCAGTAAAGGTTTGTTATTATTCGTAAGTCCCTTTTGTCTATGTTTTTTGTCTTTAGAATTTGGACTAATTTTTCATGTCTTACTTTGTCAAAAGCCTTCTCAAAATCAACGTAACAAACATGCACATCCACATTCATGTCCATGCATCTTTGAGCTAACACATTAAAAGCAAATAACGCCTCTCTGGTTCCTAGTCCGTTTCTGAACCCAAACTGACTATCATCTATTCCTTCTTCTAGTTTTTTGTTTATACGACCATGTATTATTTTCAAGAATAATTTGAGAATGTGACTTATTAATGATATTGTTCTGTATTCACTGCAATCTTTAGCGTTTGTATTTTTAGGGATAGCACAAAAGGTTGAGAGTAACCATTGTTTTGGTATGTTTCCTGTTTTGTACACTGTGTTAAACAAGTCTACGATAATGTCTAAGGTTTCATCATTTATACATTTTAAGCTTTCTACTGGGATTTGGTCTGGACCTACTGCTTTACCATTTTTGCTGTTTTTTAATGCCGATTTAATTTCTTCTTTTAATATCTTCAAAACCGTATCATCTTCTACTTCGACTTCCATCTGCTCTGTTCTATTGTCTTTGAACAATTCATTTATGTATTCTGTCCATCTCTTTAATTTTTCGTTAGTACTCAACACAAGTTTCCCATCTGTATCTTTTAGTATTCCCGGTTTTCTTTTTCTGTTGATCTGCGTTAATTCCTTAATTTTTTTATGTGTGTTAAAATTATCATGTCTTTTCTGGTGTTCTTCTATTTCTGCGCATTGTTCTTTTAACCACTGTTCTTTAGCCTGTTTAATTTTGGATTTTATTTGTTTATCCACATTTTTGCACATCTGATTATCTTTGTTTTTATGCTGACGTCTTTCTTCCATTAAATCTAAGATTTCCTCCGTCATCCATTGTTTCTTTTTGTATCTGGTTGGTGTAAGAATTTCTTTTTGACATTTATCTATTTCTGTCTTTATTAATAACCATTTTGTCTCTGTTTCAGTATTTTGTTGGATTTGTTCTTTAACATTCATTAAACGGTTATTAATTTCATCTGTCAGGCGTTGTTTTATGAGTGGGTTTCTTAGTTTACTTGTATCGATTTTTACATCTGTTGTTCTGCGTTTTATTATTAGTCTAGTATTTAAAGACAAAACAAATAAATTAAAGACAAATAATTATCATAAAATACATATAAATTTACCTACCTTAATCAGTTCTTTCTTACTTAGTTGATGAAGAGAAGTGAGTTAGATAATTAATAAACAAACGTTATTATAAGTGAATTGTATTTATTGAAATAAGAAAATGAAAAAGAAATTAATGTGGACCTCGTTCTGGTTTTACAATACAGGGTTTTACAAAAGTCAACTCCTTCTATATAGAGATCAAACGCGCAATAATTACAACACCTATCAAGTCTTATGTTCAAAGTACCATAGTCTGGCAATTAAGTTCCGAGACTGATTGTTTTCTTGGATATACTGGGTGTAATTCACTTGAAATGGTTACCACAAGATCAGGCAGTTAATCAATATTACTAATTGGAGGTTTTACTTAAACTGCGCGAAGAATTCGCAAAAAGAGTCCCGAAATGTGGAAAGCGAACTCCTGGATACTCCATCACAACGCGTACTCTCTTAGGATTTTTTTTGTCAAAAACTAGGTCACAGTCTTGGATCACCCACCCTATTCGCCAAATTTAACACTGTGCGACTTCTACCTGTTCCCAAAAATCTTTTCTATTCTCGAATCATAAAAAAATTGTGGCCGGAAAAGGTTTTCAGTTAGATAAAAAAAGTATTGGATATTTGGAAGACTTCTCAAACTCCTGTTATTAGAAATTATTTTTACAAATTCAAACAAATATATGTTTTAGGTTAGAAGTGTCCGTCCTTCCAAGATAACAGGAAACGCCCTTATTACCTTTTACGTAGATGACTCCACCGGAAAACCAACCCCCGCAAACGATGTGGTTC
Organism: Diabrotica virgifera virgifera; assembly: GCF_917563875.1. NCBI lineage: Eukaryota > Metazoa > Arthropoda > Insecta > Coleoptera > Chrysomelidae > Diabrotica > Diabrotica virgifera. Next base: position 64,717,242 of record NC_065445.1, on the reverse strand, counting down.
ATTATCTCCGTCAAAAGCTACGCGTCGACGCCAGTCTTTTGGGTTTTTCCGTCGAAAAACTTCAAACCAGCATATGCCAGAACAACTGCTCCGGACACGGCGTGTGCGACGAGTTGACGAGGAAATGCAAATGCGAAGCTTTCTGGATGCAAGACATGTTTAAAGTTTATCTCAAGTTCGAAGGAGATTCTGACTGCAGTTGGAGCATATTGTACGTAGTTTTAGGTGTGGTTTGTGGTATTCTGTTGTTCGTCGGTACACTTTGGGGAACTGTGCATCTTTGTTATACTTTCTGTATAAAAAGGAACCGTAATGGCAAACCTACAACGTATAAACTTATCGAAGACACGGAGGATGTACCACCATGTAAGTATTAGCAAAGAATACACCAACTACTTGTTGGGGTTAAGTTAGATGACTGATTTTTTTTCTAAATTTTTAATATAATAAATGTAGATGACGTCTATAAACCATGTGGAATTTTGAATCGAAAAAGTATTATAGCTACCTTTGACTGACAATTGTCTACCTTTGTCAGTTAACGATTCTGTGAAATTGTTTAAAGCCAGTAGAATAGAACAATTATACAGATCATGATGCTATAAAAACAAGATAGGATATTCCCGTAGCGCAAATACGTCCGAGTTCGCGCATCGCATGACGTAACTGTAGACCGGAATTTAAATTCTTGTTGTTAGCTTATAGTCCAGACTATATCGTCGCCCCCGTTAGGTAACCTATTCCGATTCAATTTTTTTGTACAAACTCACTTAAAAAGAGTTCCTTATAACAAATACACAGAGTGCCGGGAGGTGCCGCGTTCGTAAAATTGTTTAAACAATTTTTTTAAACAAATTCAAAAAATCAATTGTTTCACTTCGTATAATTTTTTTAGATTCTTTGGGTCATTATGAGCCAAAAAGGTATCTTGTAATTTTTCTCTAAAATTGACTGTTGTTGAGTTATACTCGATTTAATATTTGAAAAACGCGAAAATGACCATTTTCAAGGCTTAACTCGGTTAAAAATTATTATTGTGAAAGTCAAAAAGTGACTGAATCAAAGTTGAAAGCCTCCCTTATAGGATTCTGAAGAAATTTTGTCATGATTTTATTACTGAGCTGTTATTTTAAATTGTTAACCATGAGCGCTAAGTAAGGCGGCCGTCAATCTGAGTGCAAGAGATGCCCCATTGACGGCCGGAATGGTGCATCTCTTTTGCACTCACTATTGACGGCCGCGTATACGCAGTTAGCGCTCTTTGTTAATAATTAAAAATAACAGCTTACTAATAAAATAATGACAAAAATTTCTTCAGGATCCGGTAGGGTGGACTTTAAACTTTGATTTGGTCACTTTCTATCTTTCATAGTAATAATTTTAACTGAGTTATTAAGCCTTGGAAATGGTGATTTTCGCGTTTTTCAAATATTAAATCGCGTATAACTCGACAACAATAAATTTTAGAGAAAAATCACAGGAGACCTTTTTTATTTATAATAACCCAAAAAATCTAAAAAAAAATTGAACGAATTGAAAAAATTATTTTTTTGAATTTGATTAAACAATTTTCTGACCGCGGCACCTCCCGGCACCCTGTGGATTTGGTCTAAGGAACTCTTTTTTAGTAAGTTTGTGCAAAAAAATCGAATCGAAATAATTTACCTAACGGGGGCGACCATACAGCCTGGACTATACAACCGCGAGCAATTCAAACTAATCGGACATTACGAACCATTACAAACTTGGATCTCCAGTTACGTCACGACTCCCTTCTCTTCGAGATGCGCTCGAGATACACTTAACAGTGTAATGGTCAGCATAGTTGCCTTCCAAGCAGTTAATCCTGGCAGGATCGCCATGTCGTAAATAAGTGTGTATATTGCCTTTTAGGTCCATATTAATTAAAACGCTGTTGTTTGGCTAACATTATATTTACATCGAACAAATGGTGATTCAACCATAATTGTTTACAATAACATCACATTACTTATACCACTACATTTGTACATCTCAAGTATCTAATAATAACTCTAATACAAAATTCACCTACACTGCATTTTTATACCCGCCGACATAATATGAATACATCACGTTTATAATTCATGGTCAAAAGTCAGTGTCTTCGTATCGGGCTAATACCCTATATTATATTTTGATAAAGTTATCTAAAATTTAAAACATATTTTATATAGATTATCCCAACTATACTACAGCGCAATACATTATCTTGTTATTTATAGTATCATGATACAGATAGGAAAGAACTTACAGTTAAGAATTGTATGAAGATGATGTTCGAGACGAGTTACGTGCCAACCAGTACCCAGTCCCAGTCTGACTAAGAAATGAATTCCTTCTTTAGGTGCCGCCTCTAATGGATGTTTAAGATGAATTCTGCAAATTCATCTCTACCTGCGTTTTTGTTATTAAGATTTGGAGGCCGTCCTGTTCAGTCCTTAATGTTATGCGGTCAGGTTATTTGTTGTCTACCAGGACCATGTTTTCCTTCTAGTTTTTCTTCCATTATTAGTTGAAGGAGGTTTTTTGATAAATTCTTGAAGTGCAGGATCTCTATTCATACGTTTTAGAACTTCTTCACTTCTAAGATGGTCAGTCCATGGAAGTTTTATAATATGGCGGAGTATCACACGTATTTCAGGCGGTCAAATGACTGAAATAAAGTCGAAGATAGAAATGTCAAGAAATGCGTTCGTAATAACGAAAACAATTATCTGCAATAAAGACTTTAGATTGGAACTGAGAGTAAGACCTCTGAGGTGTTACGTGTTTTCGATACTGCAATGTGAGCTTGAGAGCTGGATACTGAAGCAAGAACACTTAAATAAGCTACAGTCATTTGAGATGTGGTGTTACAGATGGATGCTTAAAATAGCATGGACACAGAAAAAAAACAAACACGAAAGTATTGCGAGAAATAGGCAAAGAATACGCTATACATAGAAAACACAATAAAAACAAGAAAGTTGCAATATCTGGCCACGTAATGAGGGGAAAAACCAAAAGTTGAAATATTATGAACACCTGTACAATTTGTTTATTGAAGTTTGTAGATCTTTTACAAAAAATAACGAGGATCCTAGTGCAAAAAGTAATAAATAAAACACATGAAACGAATGTCTATTTTGGCACAAACAAAACCAACCGAAAATTCAAAAATTTATTACACTGGAAAATAGGTATAAAATTAAATTTGAGTTGTTCATTCAAGAAGAGGTAACCTGGAACCACAAATAGGCCGAATCTCTCTGCGAAATTTTACCTAACAATATGGTAAATAGACTCCGATGCGTAAGCAATTTGTTGGCTCCATATGGTACTCGTAGGCGTTAATGGGTTAAAAGTACAACTTTCGTTCGTCTTTAGCAGATGCCGCCACGGCATCCATGTCATAATCTTTCGTTTGTGGATCGAGGCTGACGGCCAGAATTTGAGTGGTTCAGAGAGAATCAAATATGTGCTCTCTGAAGAGACTCTAACAAGAATCAAAACTAGTTAGAGCACTTTTGGCGCTCTCTGAACTAACTAAAATAAGACGGCTCTTATGGTGTAACCAAAAGATTAGTTCTGATAAAGTTTTATTTTTAATATTGTTAATATTAAAAGTAAAACTTTCGTTCGTAATGTTTTTTTATCCTATACGGTCCTAGTACGGTCCTTAATAAAGTATTATGTTTTTTTAGATACATCGAAAAAAGCCAACTTCTCGGACAGCGATACCGATTCTGACGTAGTCTTCGAGTCCCGATCGAAGCCTCCACGATTTTCGGACACGAGAAACGGCCACAAGCCGAGCAGAAACGGGTTTCCGAAAGGGGGACGCAGGATAAAAACTTAGTATAAGTATTTATTAGACGGTATACGCCAAGTCGATAACGATTTTCACTTTCCTATTTAGTAATGTGATTTTTATTTATTGTGATTCTATTTTAAACATACTTTTTACGTTGATCTATACTGAATTATTGTTATTTTAGATTTTTACGAAAAGGTAAACTTTTAGCCTAAATGTTTACGTACGTAAGTAAATTGGACGTTCTGGTTCATTAGTAAAGTTCCATAACTCAGTAGTAAGTACAATTTATGATTAACAATATTTCTTTTAAAAATAATTTCCAGTTTGTATACTACTGTAAGTTGGATGTCTATCAGCCAAGAGACCAAGCAGGTTTTAGAGCAGGATATGACACGAATGACTATAACAAGCCATTAGTCCTGATATTTGTTGACTACGAAAAAACTTTCGACACAATGAGTCATTAAAAAATGTTAAAAGCCTTAACAGAGTGCCGTATAGATCATCGCTATATAAACATGATCAAATACATCTATGAAAATCCGACAGCAAGCATGAAACTGGTAGATAAAAACACCAAAGCATTTAAAATATCGAAATAAAAGTAATAAGATCAATAACGGGTATATCCAGTGGCGGCTTTTCTTTATGTGCTGCTGAGCTGCAGAACTACCAAACAACCATAGCAAATCTTAATTATTAAAGAATAATTAATATAGTTTTATTTCAAATCTGCCATATTATCATATTAAACATCAACTGTTAATAATAATTCACCAACAACGATGATTAATATTATTTTTTTTACGTATTTACTCCTCTAGTGAAACCGTATAATTTTTTTACGTATTTGGTGCTCCAGTGAAGCAATCTTTTTACGTATTTGCTGCTCCAGTGAAGCCGCGTCGATAACAACCGAAACACTGGCAGCGGTAAAATGCATTTATTAGGCAAACGGCGATCTTAGCCGATGTGCTTCGGCAATCGGCTGATTAACGGCCTCGGAAATGTGTTTGCGAGCTGCAATTCACGACAGTTATTCGTGACCGTTGCATCTGTGCCGTGTTTAGAAATTCTTAGGTTACAATTTTGTTTAATTTGTTTTGTTCGAGCGTGTTTAAAACAATGGAGTTTCAATTTAAATTAGGTGTAAATAAATTTCAAAAACTTCACTATCAACAACAGTTGATTATAAAAGAACGTGGCCGTCCTATGCCTGATCTTAATATTGAAGTGTCCGGTAAAAGCCGTGGAAAAACATATACGCGTAAATTTAATAAAGACATAAGACATGTATCTACGAAATCAGTGGATTTGTGGATGTTCCGAAAAAAATGCTTTTTTCTGTTTTCCGTGTGCATTATTCGGCGCAGATAAAGAGGAAAAATTGTGGCGCGAGACAGGAGTGCGGGATCTAGTGCATTTAAGTGAAAAAATAAAGAAGCATGAAAACACGCAAACTCATATGAACAATGAAATGCGATTTGCATTATTTGGGAAACTTAATATACAGGCCCAACTTGACTCTGCTTATTGGATAAATATACAAAAACACAATGAAGAGGTGACGAAAAACAGGTATGTTTTGTCAAAAATAATTGACTGTATAAAATTCTGTGGGGCTTTTGAGCTCGCCTTACGAGGACACGATGAATCTGAAACATCAGATAACCCTGGAATTTTTCGTGGTTTAGTGAATTTTTCTGCTGAACTTGATAAAACACTTAGTGAACACCTTACAAATGCGACAATTTTCAAAGGTACCTCAAAAACAATACAAAATGATATTTTGGATTGCATGCTAGAAGTATACGCTGAGGAGATTTTAAACGAAATCAATGAAGCCCCATTTTTAGCAGTGATAGCTGATGAGACAACGGATGTTTCTATGAAATTTCAAATGGTCATTGTTTTTCGTTATGTAAAAAACGGTGCTCCAGTTGAAAGGTTTTGGACTTTTTTGCTTCCAGAAAAACATGATGCTGAAACCTTAGCTAACACAATTTTGAATGTTTTAGACCCAATATTAAAGAATAACAAAAATAAGCTCATTGCACAAAGTTATGACGGAGCAGCTGTTATGAGTGGGATACATGGCGGAGTGCAAACAATAATTAAGAGAAAATATGAAACTGCTCATTTTGTGCACTGTTACGCCCATCAATTGAATCTAATAATGTCAAGAGCATGTTCTATTAATTCCCAAGTACGCGTATTTTTTGGAGATTTACATGATATACCTGGATTTTTTAGTCATTCACCTCAAAGAATAGCTGTCTTAAATCAAATAGTTGGAAAAAATATTCCTCGTTCAATCCCTACACGCTGGAATTTCAATATTCGTACAGTAAATGTCGTTTACGAATATAGAGACTTTATTATTGAGTGTATGGAGCAACTAGAAGAAGAGTCAAATGCTATTACTTCCAAGGAAACAAGAGGACTTAGACGTATTCTGGAAGATCAAAATTTTACTTTCTGGCTGACTGTTTTTCATTATATTATGCCACATGTTGACGTTTTGTACAATAATCTTCAAAAAAAGAACATGGACCCAACCGAAGCACAGAAAGCTATACATGTTTTTGAGCAAAGTATTAACAATGTCCGAAATAAAATAGACCCTATCATACATCAAGCTTCAAATTTAAATGCGGCGCCTAGTGTCCAAAAAAGGAAACGCCCAAATAACAGCCAACAGGATCACCGTATTGCCTGTCTAGAAGTTTGTGATGTTATTATAAACAATGCAAAAGAACGGTTTGCATATACAAATCATCTAGTTGCCGCAACACTTTTATCTTCAGAACATTTCGAAAAATATAATAATAAGTTTCCTGAAAATGAATTGGATTTAACTTGTACAGCTTATAACTTCTTTGATAAAAACCGTTTGCGAACAGAACTGTCAGTTTTGTATTCCAATATCGAGTGTAGAACATTAAAAGGTGCAGTGCCTTTACTAAAATTTATAATTTCTAATAATTTAGAGGACACATTAACAGAAACCAAAAAGTTGATACAAATTCTGGTGACTACGCCAATGACCACAGCAGAAGCTGAACGTAGTTTTTCAACTTTAAAACGGATCAAAACATTTTTAAGAAATTCAATGCGCGAAGACAGATTAACAGCCCTTTCCACACTCTCGATAGAAAAAAAGTTCATCGCTTCAATACCGAACTTTAACGATAAAGTAATCGAAAAGTTTGCGACAAAAAAGGACCGGCGTATTAATTTCCAATTTAGAAAAATGCAATAAATGTAAGTTAATCAGATTTTTATAGCATGTCGTTATTAGTTACTATTAATTAGTATTAAAGCTAATTTTATTGTTTTTGTTTTCGTATGTTATTCTATTTCTATTATTTTATATTGGCCGTGGTTCATGCAGCACACCCTATAGCAGATGTCACGAGCCGCCACTGGGTATATCATTAAGAGACAGACAAAGCAACAGAAGTATACGCGAACAATACCAAATTGAAAATGTTAACAGGTGGATAAAAACAAGAAAAAGAAACTGGAACGAACAAATAAACCGAATGGGACCAGATAGATTAGCGAATATCTGTAAAAACAACAAGCCGTATAGCAGAAGACCTGTTGGAAGGCCCCCGAAAAGGTGGAAAGATAATGTACAGTCAACAACAACTGAAACAGAATAAGAAGCAGACAAACAGGACTAATCCTAGTCGCACGAAGAAGAAGAAGCATTTAAAATAAATGCTTCTAAAATAAAACGGGGAGTGCGACAGGGAGACACAATTTCGCCAAAATTATTTACAACATTGTTTACAACAAGGCCGCAGTCATGTTCGGATGTTTGATAGATGTGGTCTGGAATAACCCATATATGAGAATTGACAACAAAGTTAGAAATTATAAAACTTGCATCAGACCTGTTATGACTTATGGTATTGAATCAAGAGAGAAGACACCAATAAAACCAAAAGCATGCTACGAACAGCCGAAATGAAGACACTAAGAGCAATAGCAGGAAGACAAGAAAGTATAGAATGCGAAACAATATCATCAGGGAATAATGTGGCGTGCAAGATGTAGTCAGATGGGGTAGGCAAAGACGAAGAGAATGGTTCAGTCATGTAAAAAGAATGGAGGAGCACAGACTACCAAGAATGGCTATAGAAGGAAAACCAGCAGGCAAGCTTCCACCGGGGAGACCACCAAAAAGATGGAGAGATAGCTGGCCGTCTACCTATCAAGAAATACTTCAACGTCGGGATTAAAAGATCGACAGATCTACAACAACTATTACAAGTAAGTGTTTACAACATTAATAGAGCATTTGCAAGAACGCAAATCTGAGTGAAAAAGGAATGAATGTCAACGGAGAAATACTTAGTCGCTTGAGGTTCGTTGACGATATTGTTCTTTTTGCTGACAGCATCGATGATGCAGTATCGCAACTGGAGAAACTATACCTAGCCTCCCTACAAGTTATATTAAAAATCAATCTTACAAAAACACAAATCATGACAAATCTTGTGTTGAGCGAAAATATTTCAGTAAATGGCATGCATATTGAAGAAACAACCTCTTATAAGTACTTAGGGCATGATATACGCATAGGAAAAGTTAATAATCAAACGTGCGAACAAAGCCGCCGCATAGGACTCACTTGGGTGACATTCGGCAAGCTGAGCTTGCCGAATAACACCAAACATGCCCTTCCCTAATAACACCAAACATTTCATGTATGTTCCTAGAATTTACACACAGGATATTGAAAACATTCCTGGAATGTCCTCAAAAGCACAGGAATGTCCCAGGAAAGTCCTGTCAGCATTTTAAACATTCCTTGAATGTTTTGTTGGAACATTCCATGAATGTCTACGAATGTTCTTTGGACATTCACAGTATATTTTTTATACATTCCCTGGATATAGTCGCTGATGTGACATAATACCTCCGATTTGTTTTTTCATGAGTTTTGTAAGAGAGACTAAAAACTTTTTTTACAGTCACCTCCTATTTTCATATGATATTTTTTGACATGTTTTGTATTAAATTTAACTATCTATTTACTACAAAACATGTCAAAATAACATGTGAAAACAGGAGATGACCCTAAAAATGGTTTTTCGTCTCTTACAAAATTCATGAAAAAGCAGATAGGAGGTATTGTCACATCACCGACGATATACTAGAAGTATATGTGACCATACCAAATAATACATCCTTGATAAATATAAACATTTTTATTGCACAAAATCTTGTCATATATTTTTTTTCATAATCACTACGATGATGATTCATTGTATTGAATTGTACATTACAATTACAATCTGGTCATAACTGCGTACATAACAAGTCATAAGAGCTTACCCCATAGCGTCTCTTATCTAATCTAACAAGATCTTGCACTATTCTAACATACACAGGCACACAAGCACTATGCTCTGCTTTTCACTATCACTTATCACTCAAACTAGTTCAAAAGGCTTTGTCCTCTTCAATCTTCTAGTTTGCCCAGTAGTATCGAGGAGCTGGATTTCCTCAATATTCTTGTAGGTACTTATGAATTTGTTGCTCGTGACTTCCAATTTTACTCCAACTTTAAAAACAAATCCAGCTGTAAAATATTTATGTGCCTGAAGGCTTTTGTATGCTTTCATCTGCTGCTTAGAGTAGTAACTATGAGACTCCACCAGATATGTATAAATATATATGTATAAATATCTATAATAGTAATTTGGTGGAATGCACTTTACTGTAAAATCCAATTCTGACTGAATTGTATGTGGATCTAAATCCCCAATTATTTTCAGCTTCAATAAATATCTAAAACAATAAAAGAAATAATGTTATCGCTTGCAAAATTCATCAATATTGATAAGTATCAGGGAAAAATGAACAGTAAAGTAAATAAAAATTCGACGACGTAGTTTAAATAAAGTTAAATAAAAATTGTTTCCCCTACCTTTCTCCAACATCTGGAGTTTCCAATAATAATTTCCTTAAATAATCACTTTGCATTGTGGTAAAGTTTATAAAGTTCACAAAATACAGCAAACGAAATCCAAATGAATCCAAAACAGGCAAAATACGACGATAAACAATGAAAAATAGATATTACAAACATAACCTCTGTAACTTTTTGTATGCCAACCAGAAGTCACGTGGTTTGGATTGCCTAATGCGAATACATTGATACACGCGCGGCAAATTTGAAAATGAACGCAAATTGAATAGTATGACCTGTCTTAAAATATAGGACATTGGTAGTATGTTCATAGAATGTCTTGTGGTAATATTCCACCAATAATTGAATCAGATGTTCACCGAATGTTCCTTGAACTTTAATCAGATGTCCACTACAGTCAAACATTAATAGAACTTTGATAGTACATTCCTGGAATGTTTTGTGTTAGGGTGAAGTCAGAACTGCTTATGTGTTTCAAAAGAAAAGTCTTTGATCAGTGCGTGTTGCCAGTACTTACATATGGTGCAAAATCTTTAACAATAACCAAGAAAGTAAGAAAAAAAAATTGTGTTACCCAAAGAGCTATGGAACGCTTGATGTTAGGCATTTTTTGTTCCCTTCATACTCCAATCAGAGTAAACATGTAAATCAAAAATGAATAACCATTTTCAATTTCGTAACTGCACGCCGGGGTTTGTCCTGGTTGGGTCAGAGAGAGCAGCATATGTGCCTCCTGATGAGAGACTAATAAGTTTCGAAACCGGTAGAGGTGCTTGCTGCACTCTCTGACTATATGATGCGGCTGTAGTTTCGTGTAGCAACGAAATTGAAAATGGTTATTCATTTTTGAAATAAAACAATTTGAAAACAATAATTTGACATTATATGTAACCTCCAATGTTATGACAGACGTCAGTTACCATTTCCCATCTCACTAAATATAATAATGACGTCATATTATATACTCGTCACTACTTCTAGCCAATGTAATGCTCGCTGTAATAGGAATGGCATGTCAAGATCTGATTATTCCCTATATATTTTTTCAAATTTAAAATGTGGCAACAATGGGGAATAGTAGGATGATAAATAACTTTTCTATTTTCATTAGAATTTCTAATTTCACGAATTTAGAAGAACCAGAGACGATAGGTTTTGAAACTATAAGAAAACGGAAATTTAATGAGACACGATAAGTAGGAATTTCTACAAAGTTATTGAACTTTACTAGTTTACTGTATTGCATGTTTGTTTTAGTTGGGTAAATCATTCCAGAAAAGGAAAATAAATCATTCCAGAAAAGGAAAATAGTTTGATAAGTGTAACTTAATCCGTCTGTAAAAAGGGTTTGTCAGACAAAGAGCTCTTTAAAATTTTAAAAATAATTTTTTAGTTCTTTAACGCTAATAGATCTGCCTAAGTGTATGACTTTAATTTATAAAGCTATTATTGCAGATATAAAACTAAAACTTGTATTTTGCTCAAATGTACCAGTGTTGTAGATCATATAGAGAGTATTAAGCTTAATTTTCATTTTAACTATAGTCCCAATATTAATCGATTTTTGAAGATATGAATCTAGGTTGAAAGACTTGTTCAAATTGACTTTCATCTTCTTTACCGCAACTATTATTAAACCTCTAGCACAATGGCCTGTGTAATTAGATTAGGCTCGTGTTAGTTGATTCATTTTTAAATCTAACCTATTCAACTTCCAATATTTGATGGAATATACGAGTATTAGTGGCAACAAAAAGTAAACATCTTTGAGTAAAAATAAATCAGATTTGATCTTAGGATAGGGCTTCTACTATGTGCCTATGCGCATTTCGATTTCAATCAATCTCCTCAGAGCATCTCTGTAGAAGCATTGAACTGGAATCAAATCTTTCTCATCTTTCGGTGTAATTGTTAAAATAATTACAAAAGGAACCATGAATAATGTCAAAAGAGGCGGAAACTAAAATTCGGATTATTGTCCTATCTGCTTCTTAAACTGTAAATATAAAGCAGAATATATATGTATACACCGTTATTAGGCGTCAACGCCCTTCGGTAGGGATCTATGGAGGAGTATCACCAAGCCGCAAGCCCGTATCCCTTGCCGTACCGCTCCTCCATAGGCCGATCAGACACCACTTTATTCCAGACCAAGTCGTAGATTCTATTGAATTTTATACTATCGACGTTGGCCTGTTATTAATTTTATGACCTGGCTGAGGCTCGAACCGTCGGCGTCGATCGCAAATCCACTAAACTTGTCGACCGACTGCGCCTCAGCGAACTGGACCATCTAGACCGACATCCAGCTTAAAGCAGAATACAGTTATGAATTAATCGGCAAGGGAATTTTACATGCATATATGATTGCGACATAACTACAGGTCTAATCGTCCCTAGTAATCAGTATAATATAGAGGGAGAAAACTGGGATAGACCGTGTTTGATTTCTACTATTAATTTTGACTTAAATAAATTTTTCAGAAATCAATAATCCATAAAAAAAATTGGGATGGTGTGATACTTGCGTTAAAGGAGACATATATGTGATTTTTAATATGATCATTTCTACAATAACAAAAGACTAATGTTCAGTACAATTATTAAATTTTTTTGTACTTAATTTTACATCTTTCATTTATATTTTAAAAACTACTTAGGCGAAGATCTTTTAGGTAATAAATTGAATATTCTAATCGGTTATATATACTGGGGTACAACTGCAAAATAAACGTGATCGAATTATTTACCAATCAATGTTTAAGGCTGTTCGTATTATTTTTAGTGTTCATTTTTCTAGACTAATATTCAGTTAGTGTGCAGTATGGTTTATGTAATATGGATGACGTTTGTTTTGCTTATTAGATAGGGTATTTGGAGTTATGCCAAAGATATTTGGGAATATACTGTCTTGGGAAACTGTTCAAGCTATAAACTAAGTAAAGATCTAACGTCAGTATTAATAAATATTAGATCATTTTTTAACTTCTACTCTGGAAGGGGCAAAATGATTAGAAAGGGAGACGAATCATTTAAATAAACACTCTACACCTTGCCTTGCGAGAGTTGTCTTTTTAGTTTTGCATATAGCCATAAAGAGACAAAAAATACATAGACTTAAAGTACCTACTTGCTTTGTAAAAATATATAGACTATTGCTTTTCAAAAAATGTCCCATCAAGATCGATACACGTTTGCATACGTTCAAACCAATTGGTAAAACAGTTATTCCAGTCTTCAGTTGACACCTGCAAAATCGCTTTTTTATTGGCATGGATTGCTTCTTCTGGGGACAGGAATCGCTACCCACGCATTGAATTCTTGATCTTTGGGAACCTGAAGAAGTCGTTGGGACGTTGGGGGTCGGGGATGCACGATGGATGAATGGTTCAACAATTCGATGTTTTGAAGCTCCAAAAAAACTATAATTCGCCGTTGTGTGTTACGTTGTCGGAATTTCGTGATAACTTCTGGTAAGAAAACAGATATATAGTAACCAGAAGTAAATTTTGACAGAAAATGTGCGACCATTTTCTTTGGCACGCTTCGAGAACGGATCACTTTTCTTGGTTTCTTCTCATCGTGAAACACTGGATTGTCGTTTGTTTTCTGGTTCATAGGAGTTAATCCAAAATTTATCGCCACTAACAATACTGTAAACAATTTTTGAGCTTCGTTGGTTGAACCGTTCCAATGTTTTTGGACACCAATTGACGCGAACCGATTTTTGCTCTTTTGTGCAAATGAGGGATCCAACGGGAAACCAATTTCGTAACACCCAGTTCTTCATGTAGGATCTTTTGGATCGAGTTCTTTGAAATGTCCAAAAATGTCTCTATCTCAAGTATATTACACGGCGGTCATCTTTAATTAGCTGACGAACCACATCAATGTTTTGCTGTGTGACTGCTGTTTTGGGTGAACCTGGCCTGGATTCGGCGCTGAGACTGGGGCGACCACGTTGAAGTTCGCAATACCAGCAGAAAAAAGTTGACTAATGTGATGCTAAAAGATTAAGATTACATTTTTATCGCAAGGTTTTATTGGTAACGCCCTTTAGCGGTATATGCAAAACTAAAAAAACAAACCTCGTACGATAAATATAAGGTTTGTTCCCACTTGATACAAAACTGTTCTTGAATCGTTACGCGCATGCGCAATAACGAATAATTATGCACAGTAACACATTTTTCGTTACTGCGCATACTCGTAACCGTTCAGGAACGGTTTTGTATCGAGTTGGAACAAACCTATTGTCTTTACCAACTAATTAATAAAAGGAAATGTGACAAAATGGAGAAAAAGTAATGACAATTGAGATGTAAGGTTCGACAAAACAAGTCGAGAGAGAGAGTGTTGTAATACGGTAAACATTTTTATCGCAAAACAGTGTACCAAAATACAGTATATTTTCAAGGCAAACGTTGTAATTATATTTGAAATCGAGGTAATTATGTGTGCCAGGTCAATTGCGAATACAATATTTACCAATTTTCTAGTCTGTTAAAAATGAAAAATTTATCTAAAAAATAAGAGTAAAAATGGAGTTACTGTGATATTTGTTGAGTTCACATAGTGATAATGATAATAAGAACCTAAGAGAACTGAAAAGAACTAAAAATCTGTAAGAGACCCTTCGGCAAAATCCAACAGTAACAATTAAAATATTTAAAGAATATGGAGACTCATAGACAGCCGAAGGCGCCGAGGAAGATCTTCAACGAGATGGATTGACCAGATCACAGGAAATTGCAAAAGACCTGTGCATGATGTAATATAAATGATCAGACAAATTTAAGGAGGCAGACCATACACGATATCACGACAACCACTACACTCCCCCCAGAGATTCAAGAGTAAAGAGAGAGATAAAACGCTACGTATAAAACGTAGTGTCTTCTCCAGATGTATTAATCCAATAAGTATTAGTCCAAGAGGCAGCGCTGAAAAATTTCTCTGAATTTACTAAAGCCAGTTATTTCACAGTTGATTACTGTGATTGTGTCGAGAAACATACTGCGGTCGGTCAAGCGAAACGTAGAACAGGTGGTACTGACAGCTTGTCAAAGTTGCTTACCTGCGGAGGTAATTAAATCCATTTACTAAGGCTGAAAATCAGTACACACATTCAAAATTGAATATAAATAAAAGTTATTATAGTCGGTCAGCTGTATGACGGGACAGAGCCGGTCGGTTATTCACTATATTTTGACCCCCTCTAAACTGCTTTATTTACCGAATTAGAAAAAAATGTAAAATACAAAACTTATTCTATTTTTAATTTGTGATTTTTTGACATATATATCGTACTAGTGGCCTCATCCCTCTGGGCGTGATGACGTAATCGACTATTTTTTTTAATGAGAATAGGGGTCGTGTCCTAGCTCATTTGAAAGGATATTCAATTCCCTATTTAGTAATATAAACATTAACATGATTGTTTATACAGGGTGTCTAAAAAAAACATTTTTTTAAAGTAAATTAATTGTTTAATTAATAATTCAAAAAAAAATTGACACCCTGTATGAATAATGATCTTAATGTTTATATTACTGCATAGAGAATTGAATAACCTTTCAAATAAGCTTGGACATGACCCCCTATTCTCATTTAAAATAGTAGTCGATTACGTCATCACGCCCAGATGGATGACGTCACTAGTATGATATATATTTCAAAAAATAATAATTTAAAAATCGAATAACTTTTGTATTTTACATTTTTTTTCTAATTCTGTAAATAAAGCAGTTTACAAGGGGGTCAAAATATAGTGAATAACCCTGTACATTCATTGGGGCCGACCGACCGGCTCTGTCCCGTCATACAGCTGACAGGCTATAATAGTTTATTTATATTCAATTTAGAATGTGTGTACTGATTTTTCAGCCTTAGTAAATGGATTTAACTACCTCCGCCGGTAAGCAACTTTGACAAGCTGTCAGTACCACCTGTTCTACGTTTCGCTTGACCGACCGCAGTATGTTTCTCTACACAATCACGGTCATCAACTGTGAAAAAACTAGCTTTAGTAAATTCAGAGAGATATTTCGGCGCTGCCTCTCTGTCTATATCTTCTTTATGCTTATTTTCATATTCAACAAATGCCACAAGTACCAGTAATCACATAATAAATTCTTGATTGACTGAAAAAATTCTTATGTGACCGATACAAAAATTGTTTTTCGTACAAATTGATCAAGGCTGTTTAGTTTTTGATAAAAATAAGAACAAGTGTAAAAGTAAGAAACGATGTAAATCGTTTTCAAATATAAGAATTTTTATAAAAACCTCCCTGCATTGGTTAAAACTAAAATTTAGGGGTGGTTAATTTGTTAAGTGTACGTTATATATTTTGGTAAAATTGAGTACTTGTCGAAGGGATAATTGAGGGTGCCAAAATGATTTAAGTATGTATACATTTTCTTTGGTAACTATGTGTTTTTTAGTCTTTTTTAACCAAAAGCTATGTGTGGCATCTTAATATTGCGATTTTATTTGAAATTAATACCATATTATTTCACAAGTTAATAAAATAACTTGAGCAGGGAATTAACACGTTGGCTGCCGTGAGACACAAATGTTGTGTCTCATGTTGTTTTCGATAACAGCCGCGTGACACACCGTAGCTGTCACAATAGCATAGAAGCCGGAGCCTCGTGCCCGTAAGGACTCCCATTTTTTAACATTATGGCAGTCAACGTGTTAATGTAGAAATTACCATTATACAGGGTGTCCCGAAAAGATTGGTCATAAATTATACCACAGATTCTGGAGTCAAAAATAAGTTGATTGAACCTCACTTACCTATATACAATAGTGCACACAAAATAAGTTACAGCCCTTTGAAGTTACAAAATGAAAATCGATTTTTTTTCATTTATCGAAAACTCTTAGAGATTTTTTATTGTAAATGGACATATGGCATTCTTATGATAGCAACATCTTAAAAATAAATTAAAGTGAAATTTGTGCACCCCATAAAAATTTTATGGGGGTTTTGGTCCTTTAAACCCCCCAAAGTTTTGTGTACGTTCCAATTAAATTATTATTGTGGCACCATTAGTTAAACACAGTGTTTTTAAAACTTTTTTGCCTCCTACTACTTTTTCTCTAAGCCAGATTGTATCGACAAATTTTGAATATTTGTCGAATCCACCACATATTTGTATATGGTTAAGTAGGATTATAGAGACCTGTTAATAATCTGAAAATGTATTTATAATTTACATTTTTAGGTATATTTTGAAAAAGAAGCCACATCCCGATAAAAGGTGACTTTTCAAAAAAATACTAAGAGGCAAAAAAGTTTTAAAAACACTGTGTTTAACTAATGGTACCACAATAATAGTTTAGTTGGAACGTACACAAACATTTGGGGAGTTTAAAGGATCAAAACCCCCATAAAAATGTTATGTAAATATATTAAAAAAGAAGCCGCATCTCGATAAAAACTGGCTTATTGAAAAAAAACTAAGAGACAAAAAAGTTTTAAAAACGTTGTGACTAACTAATGGTACTACAATAATGAATTAATTGGAACGTACACAAAAGTTTGGGGGGGGTATAAGGGAACAAAACCTCCATAAAATTTTTATGGGGTGGACAAACTTCACTATAATTTTGTTTTAAGATGACCCTGCCATAAGAATAATACATGTACATTTTCTATAAAAAATCTCTAACAGTTTTCGATATATTGAAAAAAATCGATTTTCATTTTGTAACTTCAAAGGGCTGTAACTTATTTTGTGTGCACTATTGTATATAGGTAAGTGAGGTTCAATCAACTTATTTTTGACTCCAGAATCTGTGGTATAATTTATGACCAATCTTTTCGGGACACCCTGTATAAATGAAAATACTGAAAATTTGGTCGTTTAATGGGGTATTCATGATTACTCTGGGAAAGTTATTATACACATAAAAGCACCAAGTACTCTCACACTAATGATATTTACAAACGTTTAGATTGTTTGTTGTTTGTTGCAATATATCTAAGATTTAGAAAACTTAAGACGAGGAATTGGGAAAATTAAGCCCAAAATACTGTAATTATACGTTGAGAAATAGGAAATTTCAAAAACATAGCACATTTGGCTTTGAAATGATCTAGCTAAATCATTTTTTAATACTATTTTCTCGTTTAAAAATAAAAACATGAAATATGAAATAAATTTTCTTTAATAATATGGTGTTATTTTCTATTAAAATTACGGGTTTCTTCATTAAGAAAGTTGTAGTATTATAAACTTTTACTATTTATTATTACTTAAATAAGTGGTCCATTCCACAATAAGAGGAATGTTGGAGCAGGTATACGACGTCGTACACGCCTTTTGAGAAGGTTTCACATATGCTCAATAAGATTAAGGTCTGGACTTTGAGAAGGCCAGTCCATTTTTGTAATACCATTATCTTCAAAATATAATCCTTACCGTGTATTGTCTCGCAATATCTGGTAGCAGAATACCATTGCGAATAAACCCAGGGTTTTTTCTCTTGATTGAGATTGAGAAGAGAGGGCTCTTCTCAATCACGACGAGATCCGTATGTGCCTCAAAAAAATCCCTGCTCAAAAAATTAATGAGCACCACCGAAAGCGAAAACTTTTGATGAAACTTGGTCACAGTTAGTACAGGCAGTATAACGTTCTCCATCCCTTTTGTAGACCTTATCTTGACTATCTTTACCAAAAATTGATATTCTACACTCATTCGTTAACAGTACTTTTGTCCAATCGTCTATTGTTCAATTGACGTGTTCACGAGCAAATGCAAGTTTGCGTCTTTTATGAGCTGTAGTAAGTAATGGCTCCGTTGCTGGGTTGCAAGCTGTCAAACCTTGTTCTCTTAACCTTCGCCGAACAGTAGAAACGCGAATTATTGGTCCTTGGGCTTGCTGAATATTGCTTTGGAATAATAAAGCAGTTTGCGTCCGATCTCATAATGCAGCAATATTGAGAAGGCGATCTTTCCTTGATGTTGTCTTCCTTTCCCGGATCTCAAGAAATCGTTGGTAAGTTCTCTGCACAGTCACAGTATATAGAGGTTTCACAGTAAAACCACTCCTCTGTCGGCGCTTTGATCTCAAGAAGTAATACCGGCAGTACGCAATTGGTAATTCACCAGTGGTGGATGCGGGTTTTCCCTGTTAAAACCCGTACGTTTCTATGCGACTAGCAATGCGAGAGTGGGGCAAAAGCGACTGGGAACATTGCGCGGTCGCCATGCGCGACAAGATTTTACTTCCAATTTTTCGGAGAGTGGTTCTACTGTCCATCTTTATACTGTGGCACAGTTGAATGATTACCATTCAATTGTCTTACCACATCCTTTTGTAACCAATGCATCCAATGTAACAATATGAACATTTTCCACCGTTATTAAGAAATACACTTCACTGTAAGGAAGCCAGTGTAATACTAAGATATTTCAGAATCTATTTAGAACACTACAATAGTTCACACAGTTTTCAAAACCATCAATTCCGGGAATCTTCGTTAATGAGTTCCGAGAATTTTATTGCTAAATAGGTTTTGCGAATTTACAGACTCAGTCTAGCTTCTCAGTACACGTGATAATTCATTTAATTTAATTGACAAAAAACAAATTAAAAGAAAGTTGAGAAATATATAAAATTTTCTAAATTTTGTGAGTGGCTCGTTTTCTCTGACGGGCAGTGTAATATTTATTAAAAAATTATATTAAAAAAAATTTTGATCTGGAAGCTGAAAATTAATTTATAAGATGAAAATAACGCAAGATATCCTTCGAGTCTAAGGTTGCGTTCACTACGGAGACCAAAGGATGGTATCCTAGCCTAGAGCATGGCATTTAAAATTATGCATTTATTTTACATAGCGATCGATAGTATAGTTTCGATCGCCAGGTAAAATAAATACATTATTTTAAATGCGAGAATTCACGAATATGAAGAGTACGATACCATGCTCTAGGCTAGGATGCCATCCTTTAGGCGAACGGAACTGTTTACTGAGCAAACTTCAGAACTGCTTTTCTAAATTCAGTACGCTAGATAAATTGTTCAAGAACTTGAAGATACCTCGTAAAACTGTTTGGCTTAAAGATTTGCTTTACACGTCAACGTTTACTTATCAAATTCCGGTAACTTATGCCTAGTTGCACGAACAGATCTTAAGCTCCAGCTTAGCTAAGCTCTACTTATACTTTAATACTGGGGCCACACTAGCATCTAATATCGTTAATTATCGCATTATTTGCTTTAGAAATATGCGAAATAATGCGATGATTAACAGCATTAGACGCTGGTGTGGCACCAGCATAAGAATTTACATCTATATTGAAGCTTAACTATTATCTATTTAACAAAATGAAAAATATATTCACCGATTCCGACATATCTCTCCCGCTAAAAATACGGCTGCTAAAGTGCTATGTATTTCCAGTCTTGCTGTATGGCGCAGAGGCATGGACACTGACGGAAACATTAATGAGAAAGCTGGAGGCATTCGAAATGAGGGTGTATCGACGTATCCTCAAAATATCCTGGACGACTCACACCACCAACGCGCCGGAGATACTGCGCCGAATGGAAAAACAAAAAGAAATCTCTTTCACAATTAAGAAACGGAAACTTGAATACCTCGGTCATATTATGAGACATGATAAATATCATTTACTCCAACTGATAATACAGGGTAAAATAGAAAGCAAACGCGGACCCGGAAGAAGAAGACACTCATGGCTTCAAAACTTACGCCAATGGTTTGGACTAACATCGATCGAGTTATTCAGAAACGCCGCAAACAAAATTAAAATTGCTATGATGATAGCTAACGTCCGCAACGGACAAGGCACATGAAGAAGAAAAAGATTGAAGCTTAAGGTACGTCTTAAGCTTAATATCTGTTGGTGCAATCAGGCCTTAATGACTTAATTTCCAAGTTCAGGGCGTTACATAAATTACTTCAAGGCCTTGGTAAAAACATGTATTTCTTCTTTTAATTCTTGGAGATCTTTCAATCTGTTTATTCTGAAGCTGCCTCTGGTTAATTTCCTGGGAGGTAGATTGCCAACTATCCCTCCATCTTTTAGGTGGTCTTGAACTGGGCGGGTTGTTTTCTAGGACACTTTTTGGTAGTCCATATTCTCATCCATTCGTCTTACATGGTTGTACAACATCCTCATGGGCTGCCTTCCCATCTTACCATCTTGAACTTTGCATTACCCTCTAATTTGTATTTCTCACCCTGTCTCTTCTTGTTTTCCCCACTGTTGTTCTTAGGGTTTTCATTTCGGCAACCCTCAGCAACTGTTTCGTTTTGTTGGTGTCTTCCCGCACTTCTGTGCCGTATATCATGATCGGTCGTATGCAATAGGGTGGAACGAAAAATTCGAAGTCAATATTTTTTATGGAGCTAGTGAGAAAAAGTTGTGCTTTGATGTATAATAAAACTGTAAGAAATCTTTTTTGTATTGGAACCTATCTTCAGGTTCCATATTATATTTAAATTTTTGGGAATAACAAAAAAAATTAGATTTAAAAAATTTATTTTTTTATCAGTTCTTTGAATCTAAATAATTGTTTTGTGATACAATATACATTTTAAGATTGGTATTGATTTTGTGCCTCAACTTGAGTGCCTTGATTCGTTCAACCTTGAACGAATAAAGCCATCCCTTGATTCTGGTCCACAAACAACGGCTGATGCTTCAGTTACTAACTTAACAGTTCTTTCCACGGATTTTGTATGACAAGGCCAGTTTAAGACCTCTATGTTGTTGTAATTCCCAGAATCAATCATATCCCTTACATCTTCATTGCAAATATGTGTTAGCAAAGGAGGAGCCGTAACTTTGAATTCAGAAATAAAAATTAAGTCGTTATAATCTGCAGCACTAAAATTTAATGTTGGTATTTTGAATCTCCGGGTATTTTTTTCTTTCTGACTTTCTCTAGCTTTCGGCACTCTGCGTAGTCCTAGCTCCAGTATATGTTTGCGTTCATCTTTCATCATACCGATTAATATATTTTCGGGATGGGCAAAATAACCATTCCTTTGGATAACGGCATCGACAATTTTTCTTTAGTCAACTGGTAGAAATCGTGAATAATGGATCATTCGCCATAAATGTTTTGAACCATCAGAACAGCTAGGATACAGTTTTATATAAAACCAAACTGATGCATACACTTTTTGGATGAAACTTACTAACAAAATTAATTGGGGGATGAGACATTCAGTTCCAACATACAATTGAAGCAACCGATTAGCAACTGTCAGCCACCTTGCGTGTGATGTTTTCCTAGGTTTTTTAAGGCTCAAATCATTAGGGCATTTTCCCGCAGCAACTGCTTGACTGATTTGGTACAAGTACTTCTGATCGGCACTAAGGTCTGTTGTTTCTAATAATATTGCTAGGTTGTTTTCTATTGCGACAAAATCGACGACAGCCTTCTCTTCAATGCGTTCCAGAAGTTTCCCTATTGACCCTGAAAAACCAAGTGGTCCAGTGGTGCGTCTATCTAACTGTTGAATTAAATGACGTAGAGGTAGCTCATTGCAATGAAATACGCATACTAACCATTGAAGTGGGGTGCCGCAATATTTGTGACGTAGATGGTTGGACTGTAACGGTTGACAAAGGAGCAATGAATTCTTCTTCATGATCATCTGCATCAGAAGAATTTGAGTCAGACAAGCTGCTACTTATCGAACGATTAGAGGCATCAACGGTACATGCTTTAAAAACAATTTCGTCAGTATTATATTTTTGAGAACTTGCCTTTGTCTTCATGATTCTTTCAATTTTCTTCCTTATTGCTGCATATGCTGTAATATCCACTGGTCCAATTGCCATTTTACGACAGGATCGTTGATCTTGAAGAAAAATTCGCTCATTTTGTGGTACTTTCTTGATTTTATCACAAGTACACACATGCAGTTCCAGTCATGTTGTACTTGCAAGCCGCGATATTCAATAACTTTTCACACTCCTTTCGAAACTGGCAAATCTTTTCTATTCATGAATCAGATGCTTGCTGAATTTTTGTGTATCGCTTAAGATTTTGATATTCTGTATAAATATTTTTAATCATATCTTGAATGCGCTTATGCGATAATGTTGGAATATAAGCTTTTATTCGTATTTGTTCTAATTTCGTTGCAACGGCATTCAAGACGTCGGCGATAGATGTTTATTATTATTGGTCAACTTAAGTTCATTACGAATAAAGAGAAAGCACTTTAGAATGTCACACTTAGTTGGTAAAACACGATCATTGAAATTTGATCAGAGCAATATTGATTTTTTCGACAAAAATATTTTTTTTGTTTTTTCATTTTTCAAATCCAATATGGAACCTCAAGATATTTTTTTATTTCAAAATGCTCTCGCACCAATTGTCTTCATCACTTGACACAACTTTTAAACGATAGCCACATGAATTTTTCTTTTATTTTTTTGACCTCTTTCGTTCCACCCTAGTATGCAAGTCTTGTAGATTCTAATTTTACTATCTGTGCACATATGCGGATTTGACCAGACTATCTCCCTCAGACATCTTCACAATGCAGATGCTTTGTTGATCTGCTTACTCAGGTCCTTTACTGGGTCGTGGGTGCTTGATATATCTATGCCCAGATATCTGAATTGCATCACCTGTTCTATGAGGTTGTTCTCAACCACTAACTTACATTAGAGCGGATTTTTTGATATTGTAATACATTTACTTTTGTTGGTAGAAATGTTCGTATTTAGTTGGCGGCTTATTTGAAAGAACTGTCTCTGAAGATCATCTTCTGCATCATCTGCGTGACACACCATATCAATTCTTTTGTTGCCCATTCTATATCCGGAATTAAGAGATGTTACTTTGTTTATAATTTTGCCCATGAGTAGGTTAAACAAGAAGGGGCTTGAACTGTCGCCTTGTCTAATTCCTCCCGGTGTGTTGGAATATTTTCAGTGAATTGGTGTCCTGCTATAACTTTGGTTACGTTGTTGTTATTTAGGTTATGGTCTATCTTTGTTATGCTGGTCGGTGTTTTATTTTCTATTAATATATTTAGAATGTCTCCCAGGCGAACCCTGTCAAACGCCTTCGTCAGATCAATGAAGCAAATATACGCTGGCATGCCGAACTCTATAAGCTTTTTCGTTTATGTGTTTTATTATAAATACTGCGTCTGTTATAGACCGCTGCTTTAAATAAATGTAAAACACATTTATTTAAAATTAAAAAATGTTTATATTACTATCAACTTTTATTACTACTAACAAAACAAAACCTTACTTAAATAAAGTATTGGTTGACATTCCGTACCATTTTTAGCATGTAACTTATCTGTTTGAACGTGTTGATGTAAATAACAAGGGAACTACATTATTACATATTTTTGACACAAATTGGTGTTAACAATAGTGATTTTATTTTGATGTTAGATTGAGAATTTTTCTTTTATTTTTAGATGTGAAACTATTAGATGTAAAGGGTACTTAATATAATTAATGCTCTAGTGTTGTGTTTTATTTACTACATTTTTGTGTTGTTTATCCAAATATACATACACCAAGTGGTGAATTTCCAAGTGGTAGGGATAGACTTGGGCTCCCTGATAACCAACGATGGCAAAAGCTCCTCACAAGTCATAAATCAAGCGTAGAATAGCAATGGACTGAACCGCATTAGTTAAATTAACCCATTAACGCCTACGGGTACCA
Source organism: Diabrotica virgifera virgifera (assembly GCF_917563875.1). Classification (NCBI taxonomy): domain Eukaryota; kingdom Metazoa; phylum Arthropoda; class Insecta; order Coleoptera; family Chrysomelidae; genus Diabrotica; species Diabrotica virgifera. The sequence continues at coordinate 64,692,773 of NC_065445.1, read as the reverse complement.
TATGGAGCCAACAAATTGCGTACGCATCGGAGTGTATTTATCATACTGTTAGGTAAAATTTCGCAAAGAGATTCGGCCTATTATTCAAGATAACCTCTTCTTGAATGAACAACTCGAATTAAATTTTATACCTTTTTTTGCAGTGAAATCAATTTATGAGTTTATGGTTGGTTTTGTTTATGCCAAAATATGGAGATTCGTTTCTTGTAAGTATTTTATTTATTACTTTTTGCACTAGGATCTTCGTTTTTGTTTTCAAAAGATTTTCTACGAACTTCAATAAATAACTTATGCAGGTTTTCATAATATTCCATCTTTTGGGTATTTCGTAATTAGGCAAACAATACAGTTGAGTCCGGGAATCTTTAACCGTGCGTCATCATTTAAAGCATACGAAATAAGTCGGAATATGAAATTTACTAAACGCAACAGCAAGTGACAGTAAGTGACTTGCTGTTGCGTTTAGTAAATTTCAATTTCCGACTTATCATTGACTTATTTCGTATGCTTTAAATGATGACGCACGGGTAAAGATTCGCGGACTCAACTGTATGTGTGGTCCCAAATGGAACCGCTAGGCGGTTTGCTGGATATGTCGTTTTCACTGTTATTTTTTTACTTTTCTTATTTTTAGAGGAATTTCATTGAAAGAAGATCTCTATAAAGCTTTCGAGGAAAACGAAAGTAAGAATGATGTTTCTGCCGTTTACATAGAATCTCCAGATAGTAACATTTTGACAAACGAAGATTCGGTAGATAAAAATGACGCGAGTTTTTGTTGATAATCTAAATCGTAACCAGCTATCTTCTGGCGCGATATTTGCATTTTCGATTCGAAAATTTCAAATCATACTAGAATTGAAGGCACTGCTGAAGACACGATCGCAGAAGAAACCATTTAGATCCACCCCGTACTAGCAGAGCAATTCCATTTGCGAAAACTTCAATTGATAGAGGTCTAATTATGTTCATGCGGCAGAAAAATGCAAATTTTTGCAAAGAAAGGAATTTGGTTCCTACAGTGTATGATTTTCCAGAGTCTGATTACTCAAAGTATGCTGCTTCAAGCCCTTCAGAACATTTTGGATTACACCAACTAGACTTTTTAAAATGTTTTCAATACAGGAGAAAAAACATTATTGTTCCGAACCCAAAAACATTGTTTCACAATACAATAATAATGTGGGTGGCACTGATTTGCTAGATAGCGAAGTATCTAATTGGAATCGGTTCCAAACAAAATGGAATTGGCCTATTTTTACATACCTAGGGACGTGGACGTTAAAAATGCATGGAAGTTGTATAGAAAATCTAGTCGTAGCATTAGCCAATTGGAATTTACACGAAATATTATCCAAATGTGTCTAATAAGTTGTAAAAAATCCTCCGAAAGCACCAGGAAGAGTGTCCGCAGCTGCAAGAAGTGACTCGAATTGGAGATATTGGAGGTATTTTGTACAAGAAAACAAAAGAACAAGATGCGCACGGATTGGATTTTTAAGTCGAAGAAGAACAATGTGCTGCAAATCTGATGTCCTTTGTATTGACTGTTTTTGCAATTTTCATACCAAGTAGCTCGAACATCTATCGGGTTTGCGCCTTGTGGTCCCATATGGGAACAGTTTTTTCTCAATTATTATTGCACTTAGAAACAATTTTCTTCTTACATTTTGTACAAAATACTGTTACATTTAACGATTTTTAATAAATTTTGTCAAAAACAATTTTTTTTTCTCGGCGCTAATGGGTTAATTAAAATATGAAAAGGCCAAACAATAACAAGGAATACTACGCTCAGGTTGGCCAATGCCCTTATTTTTCCCATTCAAACATACGCAGCTGAAACATGGACTCTCAAAAAAAAAATTCATAGAAGTAAGATCGAAACCTTCGAAATGCGGGTCTATAAGAGAATTCTACGCTTGTCCTGGACAGAACACAGAACCAACCTGTTCCTTAGAACAAATTTCACACTTGTATGGCTTTTCACCAATGTGTATCCTTAAATGCTGTTTCAAATGTCCATTTTTACCAAGTTCCTTAGAACAAATTTCACACTTGTCAAGGATTTTCTCCAGTGTGTATTCTTAAATGAGTTTTCAAAGTTCTACCTTGATTCTTCTTTCTTCTTCGTATATTAGGCCTCTTGATCTGTTTTTTTACCGATTTTGAGCTTGTATTCGTAGCTGTGACGTTGACTGCCAGCTATCTCGCCACCTTTTAAAGGACCTTCCTATTGGTCTATTGCCTGTTGGCTTTGAATCTCTGGCTATACGGGCTATTCTCTCGCTGTACATTATCGTCACATGCTGATTCCACTCTCGTCTTCTCTGTCTTTCTCACCGTACTACAGAGATATCTTATTCTGTCTCTCAGTGTTTTCCCCAGTTGTTGACCTCAACGTTCTCATTTCTGATGTTCTCAGTATCCTTTTGGTTTCTGCTGTGTCACATCTTGTTTCTATCGCGTACGTCATGATTGATCTTGCACATGATTTGTATATGCCCCTTCCAGACTCATATTTCTCCAGATGACATCCCTCAGACATCCTGACACGTAATTGGCTTTATTTGCTTGCTTTCGGACGCTATTTTTAACATCTCCATAACTACATATTTCGACTCGCAGATATTCGAATCTCGAAACTTATTCAGTTGGAACTTTACCTCGCTGAGCAGATGGGACGTGAATTATAAATTGTAAAGTTCCCTCATCTTCCTTAGTCTCAGCATCCGTATGGCTTGCAAATTGTAGAAGCCTCGGAGGTGTAACCAGAGAAGGTTCCCATTATTTTCAGTCTGGTGGGATGTATAGTAACATGTTATTTGATACAGGGTGAGTCATGAGGAACTGTACATACTCTTACCTCGTATAAAGGCTCCTATGGGGAATAACAAATGACCATTAAAAAGTGTCTGCTCCCATTGTTTAATAATATACAGGGCGAGTTTCACATTTTGACAGAAATTTGTATTCGTTATGATTTTTGAACGGTCAGATCGATGTGTCTCTTATTTTGGCCAATCGTTACACTATTACCACCTAATCAACTGATTTATTCAAACTAGAAAAAAATCAGGTCCGGCTTTAAAAAAATTAGTTCGTTTGGGTCTTAGAAAAAATTTCACCCTGTATACGCTTTTTGAAAACTCTAATATGAATTTTACAAATTAGACAAATAGGCAATTAAAATGGCATATTTATTTTTTTCCGCACACGATTACTTAATTTTTTATAAAAAAATCAAATTTCACTATGAATTAAAAGTTTGGTAAAGTGAACCATGTATTTAAAAAAAAATAACTTTTATTACAAAAATTAATTTTTTTTGCACAAATAAGTAATTTATGTTACCATCCAATCAACTGATTTATTCAAACTAGAGAAAAATCAGGTCCGGATTTAAAAAATTAGTTCGTTTTGGTCTTAGAAAAAATTTCACCCTGTATACGCTTTTTGAAAACTCTAATATGAATTTTACAAATAAGACAAATAGGCAATTAAAATGGCATATTTATTTTTTTCCCCACACGATTACTTAATTTTTTATTAAAAAATCAAATTTGTCAAAATCGGAATTTTAACCTAAAAATGAAAAAAAAAATGAACTCACGGTTTAACTCGCTACAACTCTGTTCCATTTTAATATTTTTTTTCTGAAATTTTTACAGCACATACCTCTTACCATTGTGAAGACTATGAAAATTGTTGTAGACTTTCAGTCTTCTTCTTGTAAAAGTTGCAAACTTGTAAATCGCAAAAATTAGGTGGGAAATTTTAAAATTTATCAATTTGATCACGTCTATGTTAAACTATAGAGTCCAAAAGAAGTGTTATGGGAAGTTTTAGATGTAGACGTGTTATAGAAAAAAAAAAATGGCAAAACTTTTAATTTTAAGGAAAACGTTGTTTTTGTAAATTAATTTTTGTAAAAAAAGTTAATTTTTTTAAATCTATGCAAAAACTTTGCCAAACTTTTTATGCATAGTCAAATTTGATTTTTTAATAAAAAAATAAGTAATCGTGTGGGGAAAAAATAAATATGCCATTTTAATTGCCTATTTGTCTTATTTGTAAAATTCATATTAGAGTTTTCAAAAAACGTATACAAGGTGAAATTTTTCCTAAGACCCAAACAAATTAATTTTTTAAATCCGGGCCTGATTTTTTTCTAGTTTGAATAAATCAGTTGATTGGGTGATAACATAAATTAAATAATTGTTCAAAAAAAATTCATTTTTGTAATAAAACTTATTTTTATTTTAATCTATGTTTACTTTACCAAACTTTTAATTATTCATAGTCAAATTTGATTTTTTTTTATAAAAAATTAAGTAATCGTGTAGGGAAAAAGAATATGCCATTTTAATTGCTTATTTGTCTAATTTGTAAAAATCATATTAGAGTTATCAAAAAGCGTATACAGGGTGAAATTTTTTCTAAGACCAAAACGAACTTATTTTTTAAATCCGGGCCTGATTTTTTTCTTGTTTGAATAAATCAGTTGATTGGTGGTAACATAAATTAAATATTTGTTCAAAAAAAATTAATTTTGTTAATAAAAGTTAATTTTGTTAAATCTATGGTTCACTTTACCAAACTTTTAATTCATAATCAAATTTGATTTTTTTATAAAAAATTAAGCAATCGTGTGCAAAAAAAAATAAGTATGCTATTTTAATTGCCTATTTGTCTAATTTGTAAAATTCATATTAGAGTTTTTAAAAAGCAGGGTGACATTTTTTCTAAGACCAAAACGAACTAATTTTTTTAAAGCCGGACCTGATTTTTTTCTAGTTTGAATAAATCAGTCGATTAGGTGGCAATAGTGTAACGATTGACCAAAATAAGAGACACATCGATCTGACCGTTCAAAAATTATGACGAATAAAAATTTCTGTCAAAATGCGAAACTCGCCCTGTATATTATTAAACAATGGGAGCAGACACTTTTTAATGGTCATTTGTTATTCCCCATAGGGGCCTCTATACGAGGTAGGAGTATGTACAGTTCCTCATGACTCACCCTGTATGCCATTAGAGTGAAAACTTAGCCTTTTGCTAGCAGTTGCCGCTAGGGCATCTATGCCATTTCGTTCGTTGCAATCCGGGACTGCACGCTGGGGTTTGTTTTGGTTGGATCAGAGAGAGCAGCATATGTGCCTCCTGATGAGAGACTAATAAGTTTCGAAACCGGTAGAGGTGCTTGCTGCACTCTCTGATTTGACTGGAATATGTCGCGGCTGTATTTTCGTTTTGCAACGAAATTGAAAATGGTTATTCATTTTTGATTTATGTTTACTCCGATTGGAGTACGAAGGGAACCATTCTCGTTGGAACTTTACCGTGCTGAGCAGATGGGGATGTAAATTATAAATTGAAAAATTCCCTTATCATCCTTAGTCTCAGCATCCGTATGGCTTGCAAATTGTAGAAGCCTCGGAGGTGTAACCAGAGAAGGTTCCCATTGTTTTCAGTCTGGTGGGATGTAGAGTAACATTATGTTATTTTATATGCCATTAGAGTGAAAACTTAGTCTTATTCAATTAGTTCGTTGTTAATTACTATTTTGCATCTTATGGGTTCCCTTGACACTACCAGGGGTTTGGTCTTAGCTGCTGATATTTTCATGCTGTATGTAGTTCTTCGCCACTGTATTGAAAGTTTGTGTCATTCTCTGTATGTTATCCTCGTTATCGGAGATTAAGATTGCGTCGTCAGCATAACCAATGAGTTTTATTTGTGTTTCTGCCATCTTATATCCTTTTCTGTACTTTTAATGTTTTCTATGATTTTATCCATTACTATTCTATCCACTATCCACTACTAATTCATCATCATAATTCTCTTTGCCTTATTTCTATGCGGGGTCGGCTTCCCTAATTGCATTTCTTCCTAAATCAAAATTATGAGACTATACAATAGTGTTCTTTATATACAAAATACAAAAGCAACAGAGAACACAAAATTTATTTGAAAAAAAAGTAAAGTTTCTTCTTAACAGCAAATAATGCAAGTAATGTTTGTATATAAACGTTAACATAATTATTTATACAGGGTGTCAAAATAAAAATTTTTGAATTAAATTAATTGAGATAAAAAGAAGAATGTATGTAATTCATTTATTTCAAAATATATTTGTGTGCGGTCAGAAAACAAAAAGAAATGTTAATTTGACAAATAAACATCGTTCTTCGCTTAACTTCAATGTTAAAACTGCCACACCTGTCTCTTAGCAGTTTGAACATTGAATTTAAGCTAAAAGCAATGTTTATTTTTGTAAAATAAACAATATTAACTGTTTCTCTGCCAGCAGTAAAATGTATTTTGAATTACATAAATTGCTTACATTCTTCTTTTTGTGTAAATTAATTTAATAAAAAATTTTTTATTTTGTACACCCTGTATAAATAATTATGTTAGTGTTTACATTACTGAATAGAAAATTATACATATAACCTTTAAAATGAGCTATCACACAACCCCTACTCTCATTTAAAAAAATCATCGATTACGTCATCACACCCAAATGGATGACATCACTAGTATGATGTATATGCCAAAAGTCATAATTTAAAAATAAAAATCGACCTGTCTCAGGATTTTTGTCCAAATTCTCCCATTTTCAAGATAATGAATTTATTCCAACTCAAACGTCCTCACTGTTTATTAAAAATATTATAATTACATATAATGAATAAAATAAAAAAACATAATTACTTTTACTATTAATTCTGTGTATTCGTTCAGTAATCAGGTTCCAATAATATTTCAGTTCATAATTATTTGTGTTTTTCTCGATAAATATCTATTTTTCTCGTTTTGTATACAGTCGAACCCGCTTATTAGAATAGCCTTCGTGCCAAGCAAAAATATTCTAATAAGCGGGATATTCTAATAACCGATCATTGGTGGCTAGGTGAAATAAATGTACCTATAAAATGTACGTTATAATAGTACATACTATGTCAATATGTATATGCATATGGTTTTAGGTCTATTTATATCAATAAAAATTTATAATCTATTTACAAAAATCATTACGAAACGATTAGACAATATATAAGGATCCCGCGTATGAAAAAAGTTGATTAATAGCAAGCTGAAAATTTGTTAATAGCTTAAGGGTGTCTAGTCGGACAAACTTTGATATATGGGAACACTGGAAGTTTTAATTGTGGAACAGGTTAAAAATTTTGAACGGTCAGACCACGAAAACGGCACATGTATTTTTCCGACAGAACAGACTTAAACTTTCAGAACAGAGATTAAACTCTCATGCAAAAATCAGACTGCTATTTATCACCAAATGGGCGTTTTAATGAGTGGAACATGTAGAATATGTCAAATGACAGGAATTATGACAGGTGATAAATAGCAGTCTGAGTTTTGCATGAGAGTTTAATCTCTGTTCGGAGAGTTTAAGTCTGTTCTGTCGGACAAAATAAATGTGCCGTTTTCGTGGTCTGACCGTTCCAAGTTTTTAACCTGTTCCACAATTAAAACTGCCCCTGTTCCAGTGTTCCCATATATCAAAGTTTATCCGACTAGACACCCTTAAGCTATTAACAAATTTTCAGCTTGCTATTAAATAACTTTTTTTTATACGCGGGATCCAGACCTAATAAATTGGAATTGGGTTTTAGAAAAGACCTCCAAACAAACAATCAACTATTGGTAATAAATAATCTTATATAAAAATGCTGTTTTTAAAAACATCCAAGTGTGTGGCAATGTACCTATAGAAATTTGTAGACAAATGAAATTATTTTATGACCTTGTCGGCATACGATTGAATTTTCTGTGGGAGAGAAGCGTTTACTCATCCTAACACAGTAATAAAGTGTTTATTAGGTAGGTACCTGAGAAACCGTAATAATATACAAAACGGCAATCAAACCATTAGATCAGCCAAATTTAAAATTTCTAGGAAATTGTACGTAAAAAGTTATTTGTTGACTTGAAAAATTTATTCTAAAAAGCGGTATTAGGTTACTAAACCATATTACAATAAACGGATAAATTTATTAAAGGGTAAATGGAAACGTTTTGGGACCTCGAATTTATATTACATAAACCGGGATATTCCTATAACCGGTACTCTAATAAGCGGGTTCGACTGTATTTCACATACACCAATTTTATAAGAAAAGTACAAGTTTCAAACCGCGAGAGAGCGCTACCGTCGAAACTCACAGCCAATAGATTATTTGCCAGAATGTATTCTTAAATGAATTTTCAAATGTCCATATCGAGTAAATTTCTTAGAACAAATTTCACACTTGTAAGGCTTTTCACCAGTGTGCACTCTCAAATGTCTTTTCAAAGTTCCTGCTTCATTAAATGTCTTAAAACAGATTTGACACCTGTAAGGCTTTTCACCAGTGTGTATTCTTAAATGATTTTTCAAAGCCCCACCTTGATTAAATTGCTTAAAACAAATTTTGCACTTGTAAGGCTTTTCACCAGTGTGTATTCTTAAATGATTTTTCAAAACCCCACCTTGATTAAATTGCTTAAAACAAATTTTGCACTTGTAAGGCTTTTCACCAGTGTGTATTCTTAAATGCTGCTTCAAATGTTCATCTTTACTAAATTCCTTAGAACAAATTTCACACTTGTAAGGCTTTTCTCCAGTGTGCACTCTCAAATGATTTTTCAAAGCTCCTTTTTCTGTAAATTGCTTAAAACAAATTTCACACTTGTAAGGCTTTTCTACAGTGTGTACTCTTAAATGCTTTTTTAAATTTCTGTCTTCACTAAATTGCTTAAAACAAATTTCACACCTGTAAGGTTTTTCACCAGTGTGTATTCTTAAATGATTTTTTAAAGCCCCTCCTCGACTAAATTGCTTAAAACAAATTTGGCACTTGTAAGGTTTTTCACCAGTGTGTATTCTTAAATGATTTTTCAAAGCCCCACCTTGATTAAATTCCTTAGAACAAATTTCACACTTGTAAGGTTTTTCACCAGTGTGTATCCTTAAATGCTGCTTTAAATGTCCATCTTTACTAAATTTCTTAGAACAAATTTCACACTTGTAAGGTTTTTCACCAGTGTGTATCCTTAAATGCTGCTTCAAATTTCCATCTTTACTAAATTCCTTAGAACAAATTTGGCATTTGTAAGGCTTTTCACCAGTGTGTAGCCTTAAGTGCTGTTTCAAATTTCCGTCGTGAGTAAATTTCCTGGAACAAATTTCGCACTTGTAAGGCTTTTCTCCAGTGTGCACTCTCAAATGATTTTTCAAAGCTCCTTTTTCTGTAAATTGATTAAAACAAATTTTACACTTGTAAGGCTCTTCTACAGTGTGTACTCTTAAATGCCTTTTTAAATTTCCGTCTTCACTAAATTGCTTAAAACAAATTTCACACCTGTAAGGTTTTTCACCAGTGTGTATCCTTAAATGACTTTTCAACCTGCACCAGTAAGTAAATTCCTTAGAACAAATTTCACACTTATATGGCTTTTCTTCATTGTGTGTTATCTCCGATCTTTCGGATTTCGTTTTAATGTCCGTCTGATGTAAACCTAAAATTAAAATCAAACTATAAAACTTTGCATGCGGAAACGACAGGTCATAAACAAAATGTAACAACAAATCAATGTTATTAACTTTTTCTTTTATACCCGTTCCATGATTAATTTCTTAACTAACCCATTAGTGCATATATTCCGTTTAAAAGGATCTGCATTTTAACCCTCACTATATTAAAACTGTGGGTCTGAGACCCTGCTGACACCTACAAATGCTCTTGGCAGTGCGTCTCAAGCGTTGGAGGCGTTAAAGTGTTAGTTTATTCGTTATTCTGAAATATATTAGTCTAAGAGCTGGGAGCGGATTTTGTGCGTGATAGTAATATGGAAAAACTATACGGGGATATGTTGAATTATTTGTGTACATGACTTTCACCAACGGCCGGAAACCAGAGTGGGGGCCGAGGGTAGTTATAAGGGGTCAAACTCGCGGTTTTTATTATTTTTTTTGTGACGCTCATGATCGAGATAGTGCACCAAAATTTGGGAATAAGTAGGTCATGACGTACCTAAGTAAAATCTCTAGGCGCGCAACGCTGCGTGGCCGACAAAGGAGTGGGGGTAGGGGTGAATATAAAAAATATAAAGGGTTTTTTGCGACGTTCGTGATTGAAATAGTGGACCAAAATTTGGGAATAAGTAGACCATGACATTACTAAGTAAAATCCCCAGAGCCGGAAACCAGAGTGGGGGACGAGGGTAGTTATAAGGGGTCAAATTCGCAGATTTTATTTTTTTTTGTGACGCTCATGATCGAGACAGTGCATCAAAATTTGGGAATAAGTAGGTCATGACTTTACTAAGTAAAATCTCCAGAAGTGGAACGCTGCGTGACCGACAAAGGGGTGGGGCAGGGCTGAATATAAAAAAATGTAAGGTGTTTTTTGCGACGTTCGTTATTGAGATAGTGCACCAAAATTTGGGAGTAAGTAGACCATGACATTACTAAGTAAAATCTCCAGGGGCGGAACGCTGCGTGAGGGACAAATGTTGTGCCGGGTCACAAAAAAAATAATACACACTGCGACTTTGACCCCTTAAAACTACCCTCATCCCCAACTCTGGTTTCCGGCTCTGGGGATTTTACTTAGCTAAGTCATGGTCTACTTATTCCCATATTTTGGTGCACTATCTGCTTCTAGGAAGTCGCAAAAGACCTCTTATATTTTTATATTCACACCTACCCCCCCCCCCTTTATCGACCACGCTTCGTTCCACCCCTGGAGATTTCACTTAGTTGTAGATTGCAAAAGGGGTCGATTGGCCCAGTTGACCTTACTACACTGCGACCTATAAGATCTTTTGTGTATAATACCCTACATCTATATTTTAGTCCAAAAGGCCTAGGCTTCTAAGAAAGTCCATTATCCGTTTTGGAGCTAGGTTTGTAATCTGATCAGGATCAAGGAATACCTGTTCCAGATATTTACGGCGTTGCCGAACAATTACTTTGCAATTGCAGATAATATGTTCTGACGTCTCATCTGCCTCATCGCAGAATCTACATGTCCCACTGTCCAGTATGCCCATTTTACAGACATGGTATCTGAGTGAGCAGTGTCCAGTGAGAATTCCTGTGATTACTCTGAGATCAGATTTCTGAAGCTCTAAGAGTAATTTCGCGTAGCGGGCAGAGGGTCGTAATAACCTTTTTGCCTATCTTTGGCCTGGAACATTTTTCCAGTAGACTGCACTGAGTTCCTTTTCATATTTTCGAACTTCTTCCATTATGCGGCTTTTTGGTATGCCACAAAATGGTTCAGGTCCGATGAAAGGAGTACAAGCTCCTTCTTTTGCGAGACTATCGGCAATCTCATTTCCGACAATTCCTTTATGCCCTGGCACCCATAGCAACGTTAGTTTGTTGCGACTAGCCAGTTGTTTAAAGGATTGTTTGCAATTCCAGGCTATTTTTGACTCGTCAGTTGTGGACTTCAGAGCCTTCAAAGCAGCCTGACTATCAGATGCAATAAATATTCTTGCTGAGTTGAGGCCTTTTCTTAGGCACTCTTGAGCACAGAACTCTATTGCTATTAGTTCTGCTTGAAATATTGTTGGAGCATTTCCAAGGGCTGCGGATATCCTAATATTAGGACCTGTTCCTACTCCTTCGTTTGTTTTTGACCCATCAGTATAGTAAGTGAGGGCACCTTTTGTGATTTGAGCGATTTCGTTTTCTGTCAACTCGCGGTCGTTAATAATAACATCTAACGCGAGTTCGAAATCTTGTTTTGCAGGCATTACGTCTGTAGGCATCTTCATGATTTGGGTTGTTCCAGCCCTTAATACCTCAAGATGTCCCGTTAAGTCACCGGGTTTTAGAGATTTAGTCTGTGTCAGCCTATAGGCATTTTCTAGAGCGATCCTCTGTACATGTAAATGTAGTGGAGGAAGGTCTAGCATTGCCTCTAAGGCTGCGGTAGGACACGATCTCATTGCACCCGTAATCCCAATACAGGCAAGTCGTTGCACTTTTTGCAACTCGTTTATTGCCTTTTGCTGCTTTGTTTTGGTCCACCAAACCATCGCAGCATAAGTGATAATGGGTCTGACAACCGTTAAATATGACCAGTAGATCATTTTTGGCTTCAGACCCCAGGTTTTCCCAAAAAGCCTACGGCACATCCAGAAAGCCCTTGTTGCTTTTATGGTAATATGAGTGAGGTGTGCATTCCACGTAAGTCTCCTATCAAGGATGACTCCTAGGTACTTAACCTCTTCTGAGAAAGAAAGGGTTATTCCATTCATGATCGGAGGCTGTAATGTTAGTTTCCTCCTGTTAGTGAACGGCATAAGTGTCGTTTTGTTGGGATTGACTGATAGCCCTTCCCTCGAACACCAAGTGGTTATAATGTTTAAGGCCTGCTGCATGCGTTCGGCAATAATACCGTCATGTTTGCCTCTAACCACTATAACTAGATCGTCAGCATAGCCCAGAGCACGAAATCCTGCTCTTTTGAGCTTTGTTAGGAGGTCGTCAACCACTAGCGGCCACAGTAGAGGTGATAAGACTCCTCCTTGAGGACAACCTTTTACTGCTTTTATAGTAGTTGATTTGCCTCCTAGGTAGGTAATAATTTTCCTAGTGTTTAGCATGGATTGAATCCATTTAGTTATGGAAGGTTGGATACCTTTTGCTGTTGCGGCGGCGCTGATTGATTCATATGAGGTGTTGTCAAACGCACCCTCTATATCTATGAATGCACATAGCGCCACTTCCTTTGATCCTATTGCCTTTTCTATGTCTTTTACGAGATAGTGCAAGGCATCCACGGTGGATTTGCCTGATTGGTAGGCAAATTGTTCTTTGTGAAGCGGTATATTTGTTAAATATTCGCTTCTTATATATATCAAGTATTTTTTCCATACTTTTAAGTAGAAAGGAGGTAAGGCTTATGGGTCTATATGACTTCGGCTCCTCTGGAGGACGTTTACCACTCTTAGGAATGAAGCATACCCTAACCTCTCTCCACCCTTTTGGAATGTTGCCCAAGATGAAGCTCATCTTGAATATTTTGACTAGATGAGGAGCTAATGTATCAACGCCCTGTTGTAGCAGGGCTGGAAAGATACCATCCTCTCCAGGAGATTTGTAGGGCTTAAAGCTATGTATTGCCCATTTAATTCTATTTTTGGTGAAGATTTTTCCCGCTAGGCTTTTTGCAGCTCTTGATGTTCTGTAATTAGATTCATCAAGATTAACCCTTGGGTCATCTTCAATGAGTGTTGACCCAGGAAAGTGAGATTGTAATAAGCAACTCATGCTTTCCTCTATGGTTTCAGTAAACTCTCCGTTTGGCTTTTTTAGAAGTCCAATACCGTTTGAGTGGTCCTTTGAGATTACTTTTTGGAGGCGTACTGCTGGGGCTAATTCAGTTATCCCCTCGCAGAATTGCCTCCATGTTCTTCTCTTAGACCTTCTAAGTTCTTTATTGTATTCTGTTAGAGCCTTTTTGTAGTCATCCCAGTTACCTACACTTTTGGCTCTATTAAAAGCTTTACGAGTTTGAGCTTTTAACTTACTGAGTTCCGTGTTCCACCATGGCACATCTCTTTTGACGGCTTTGGTCTTGATGGGACAGGCCCCCTCATAGCAGCTAATTATCGTACGATTTAGCCATTGTGAGGCACCTTCCAGTTCCTCTATGGTTTCAATCGAATAAGTTACGCCTTCAACATCTGACCTTAGGGTGTCCTTATATGCACACCAGTCAGTCTGTTTCGGTATTCGACAGGACTGTATTTGTTCCCGCTCAGCCTCGACATCGAACCTTATGGTTCTATGATCTGACATCGATACCTCATCGGAGACATGCCAGTTCTGTATTAGATTTGTAGCAGAGCAACTAGTTAAGGTGCTGTCAAGCACCTCTTTCCTATTTGCAGTGATAAAAGTTGGTTTGTTACCTCTATTGATAATGTCTATATTGGAGTTAGCCAAATATTCTAAAAGGTACTCACCACGTTTGTTCGTGTCTGTGCTGCCCCATACTATGCTGTGGGAGTTCGCATCACATCCAAGGATAAGTTGTCTGTTCTTTTTGTTGCACCAACTGATGAGGCCTTTCACTTCCTCTGGCGGAGGTTGGTCTTCATCACCCGGGAAATAGGCAGAGGCAATTATAATTTGCCTTTTGCCCCTTTCCGTGGGGAGCTCCACTTCAGCTGTTGCTAAGTCCCTTGTGATAAACTCCGGAACAGAAATGAATTTTAGTTTTTTAGAGATGAGCAAAGCTGCTCTTGGCAAGTCATGCATTTGTGAATAAATCAACTTACATGTATTATTTGGAAGTCCTTTGATAAGTCCTTTGTCAGCCCATGGCTCTTGAATGAGCCCGATGTCAGTTAGGTTTCTGCTAAAACTCCTGTTAAGCACACTAGTTGCGGCTTTTGCGTGATGGAGATTTAACTTCAGAAACCTAATATTTTTGTTGGAAGCCATTTTACTGGCTTTTGGGACCTTTATCTGATCCCTTTTTGAACCAGGGCTCTTTTCCTGGGCCCTTTTTTTGTAACCATTTTTGCTGCTTCACTAGTTGAAGCAGCTTCTGGCTCACTAGGTTTTGGATGGCCTTTTTTTGGTAATATTCTTACCTGGCCAAATTTGTAGTTGGCTTTATAGCCATTTTGTTTCACCCTTTCAGCGGAGTTAGGGTCCATTGAAAGAGTGAGCTCTACAGTAGGGCCTTTGTCAACCCTTCTTACAACTCTCCAATTCTGTGAGTTAAGGTCTTCATTTTGGACCTCTAAGAATCGAAGAATTTTTGCATTCGTGGTGTTCAGACTATCAAGAAGATATGTCACAAAGATCTCGGAGTGAGGAATATTGCTTTCCTCTTCCAGTCTCAGCGAGATACCCTCCTGTGGCTGCAGCTCCTGAATTATGCTTTTAAGCCACTCAACTGTGGCTTTGTCAGCACAAGACAGAAGCATTCAACCCGGTCTGAATTGTAGGTTGCTGAATTTAGGCCTAATTGTTGCCTTTGGATCCAGCTCCACTATTTTTTCCAGAATCTTCTCTTTCGTTGCGGCTAGTTGTTCCACTGTTAGTGAAGATTCTGGATGGTTTTTGGGCATTATTCCTACCCTTATTGCCGCTGCAACCTGTCCATAGGATGGTTTGTTTTCTTCACCACCGCTGGTTATCCCAACGGTGGTGCCAACTCCCTTTTTCCTAGGATTTTCTGGCGTGCTCTCCTCAGATCGGATCCTCTTGGACCCTTTGCCCTTGGATACATCCTCGGGTGGTTTTTGTATAGGCTTTTGTGCCTGTTGTCGAGCCTCTTCATATTTAAGGCCTTGTTTTAACAGGTACTTAAACCTTTTTCGGGCAGCGCCACTCAGTTTCTCTCTTTCGGCCTTTTTTGGCCCTTGAGCGATACTTTGCTCGTCTCCGCTGCTTTTTAAAAGCTCATCCTCCGATTTATGGCTTGGAACTGGATCCAATTCCATAACCTCGGGATGATTGAGGCTTTGTTCTTCCTCTTTGCCCTCATTGTTTTTAGTTTATCCTACTTGGTCCATTTTAGTCCCACGAGTAGCTAGGGAATGTATGGTCACTCCCAGCAGAGCCCCGCATGCCGGGAGAAGGCTAATGAAACCTGGGTTTCGCCTGGTACCCGGAGTCCGCATAATCGTGACTAAGCAACCCCTTAGCCCCGCGGCGCAATTCCTGCGCCACGCCAAGCCTTCGGCTTATGCTGTTCCACCTTGGCTTGAGGGGGATTTTTGTGGTTCCCTTCCACTTGACCAGCCAATCAAGGCAAGCCCCCACATCGGTAAGCACATCCTCTACAACCACCGGCTTACCAACACGGTATATACCGGTTCACTTAGTTACCTCATGACCTACTTATTCCCAAAATTTGAAGAACTATCTTGATCATGAGCGTCACAAAAAAAAATAATAACAACCGCGACTTTGACCCCTTATAACTACCCTCGTCCCCCACCTCGGGTTTCCGGCTCTGAGGATTTTACTTAGTTAAGTCATGGTCTACTTACTCCCAAATTTTGGTGCACTCCCTCAATCACGAACGTCGCAAAAAACCCCTTATATTTTTTGTATTCACCCCTGCCCCCCCCCCCTTTGTCGGCCACGCAGCGTACCACCCCTGGAGATTTTACTTAGTTACGTCATGACCTACTTATTCCCAAATTTTGGTGCACTATCTCGATCATGAGCGTCACAAAAGAAAATAATAAA
Source organism: Diabrotica virgifera virgifera (assembly GCF_917563875.1). Taxonomy (NCBI): domain Eukaryota; kingdom Metazoa; phylum Arthropoda; class Insecta; order Coleoptera; family Chrysomelidae; genus Diabrotica; species Diabrotica virgifera. The sequence goes on along the minus strand of NC_065445.1, from coordinate 64,676,530 downwards.
AACCGCGAATTTGACCCCTTATAACTACCCTCGTCCCCCACTCTGGTTTCCGGCTCTGGGGATTTTACTTAGTAATGTCATGGTCTACTTATTCCCAAATTTTGGTGTACTCTCTCAATCAAAAACGTAGCAAAAACCCCTTATATTTTTTGTATTCACCCCTGCCGCACCCCTTTGTCAGCCACGCAGCGTACCATCCCTGGAGATTTTACTTAATTACGTCATGACCTACTTATTCCCAAATTTTGGTGCACTATCTCGATCATGAGCGTCACAAAAAAAATAATAAGAACCGCGACCTTGACCCCTTATAACTACCCTCGTCCCCCACTCTGGTTTCCGGCTCTGGGGATTTTACTTAGTAATCAGCCCTGTGATGATAACGTGTACACTTTATGTTAACATAACGTTTGATTATAACAGCCTGTATAACGTGTTGCCAAAAATTAGATGTGATGTGTCATGTTTTTAACGTGCACGTTATCCAGCATGTTATTTTCAAAACGTTAAAGTATCGTCTTGCGCGACAAGAATAACAGTATACAGAAATTGAATACGTTAGAGGAAGACAGACATAAACATGCAGCGTGCGGCGAAGTACGCATCTTGTTCATCGCACTCGCACTTGCACATTTGGCCTGGCCCTGGCACTGTGGCACCAAAACCAAGATGTTATTTGAAATTCCCAGCCCTCGGCCCGTGAGGTGTTCTTTCTATTGTGCATTGTGCAGTTTATTTAATTTTTGTTTGTCGTGTTGTTTCAAGGAATTGAAATAAACAACAAAACGAACATTCAAATGGATTTACCGAATTTGGCCAAACTGGTCTCTTATAGTCTGTATGTTTTCTTCATTTATATGAATAAAATGTTTTTGTTTACAAATTACATAACCTCAAAAATAATACACTATTTCTAAAAATAACTTTACAAACCTTCTAATAGCATCATCTAATTATTTTAATAACCCGACGTTTACAATCTGACAAAATTCTGGACTAAATTGTCCATTTTTTATATTTATTTATTCTTTATACTACACGTTATTTTATACCAAGAGGTTAAATAGGTGGCGTTAAGTTGAACCTGTTATGTTACCAGATAACGGCTACACGTTATGAGATAACGCTTTTGAGAAACGTTATCTGTCATACATCACATCAATTTGTAGAATTTAACGTAAATGCAGGATAACGTGCACGTTATTTATAACGTGTTTGATACATCACAGGGGTGAATGTCATGGTCTACTTATTCCCAAATTTTGGTCCACTATCTCAATCACGAACGTCGCAGAAAACCCTTTATATTTTTTATATTCACCCCTACCCCCACCCCTTTGTCGGCCACGCAGCGTTGAGCCCCTAGAGATTTTACTTAGGTACGTCATGACCTACTTATTCCCAAATTTTGGTGCACTATCTCGATCATGAGCGTCACAAAAAAAAAATAATAAAAACCGCGAGTTTGACCCCTTATAACTACCCTCGGCCCCCACTCTGGTTTCCGGCCGTTGCTGAAAGTCATGTACACAACTAATTCAACATATTACCGTATAGTTTTTCCATATTACTTATCACGCACAAAATCCGCTTCTATCTCTCCGACTATATTGATGATTATAGATGCTGCTTTGTACTCCATGACAAATAGTGGCTAAATATGCAATTTTGATAGACAGGCTATATTATTATTTGGTGTTTTTTGGTCATTTTTGTTACTTGAGAGTGTCATTGACACAATTTATGCATTATTCTTTTTTATAATTACCTTTTTTGTGACAAAGTATTTTTTAAAAAATCCGTTTAAATATGCACAGAAGTCAACGATTGCATTATTTTCAGATTATCATTGTATCAGTTGTTGTTGGAGTTGATAGAAGTAGACGATACTGATATAGATAGTGCAGATATTTATATTCAGCTTCCTGGGGTAAACTTGGTCGAATCTGAGGAATACAGCGATGGGTACAACCAAGAATCTGGCGACATAAATCGTTTGCCAAGAGGTATTTTGAACCAACCTTGCGAAATTTCATTTAATTGAGGAAAATAATGCACACTTTCTGTTCCTCCACATAATTTACCACGACGAAATTCTTTGAGCGAGTCTATGAGACTTCCTTTGACTATAAGATTGCAAAGAAAAAAAAATCCAATGCTAAACCATCCAAAGTTAAACGTAAAAAAGCAGATAATTGAATAAACTCAAAGAATAATAATACAGATGTTAATTTCCAAACCATACCACCTTCCTAGAAAGCTCAAAATGCTGAGACTCCAGTAGATTTTTTCCTGCTTATCTTGTTAACAAATATAAACAATCTTAGATAATATAGTTTCCCAAACAAATATTTATGGAATAAAATACAATACCATTTTTATTCAGTTGCAATGCGAAGGCAAAACAATCTTACTTTTCAATTAGAATACGGAGCGCAGTCCAGTCCTCTGAATCGCGATTTTCGGCTCTTATTGGAGCCTCATCGTTTAAAAATCTTTTAGTAATATTTTTAATATTTTCAATATTATTAATTTTGCTATTAGGATTGAAAACTACTTCATCTTTCAATTGCCAGATGAGTAGATAGGCAAAGCGGTTTCTGGCGCAACCCCTAAATCGCAACCCTTAAATATTAATAAATGCCAAACGGCTTAACGTAGGATGACGTGTGACGTATCGTTGGAAAGGGGATGAAAAAGGGGGTTGAACTCAGTATGTGGCGTGCGCATCGGAATATGCCAAAAGGGCATTACGTCATATCTTCTTTTCTATTGGTCCGATTTTGACGTAAGAGGGCTCGTCGGAACGGGGAGGGGGTAACGAACACATAAAAAAGATGGCGGCAGTGCCAAAACGACATTACAGCATATCTTCTTTTCTATTGGTCTGATTTTGACGTAAGAGGGCTCGTCGGAACGGGGAGGGGGTAACGAACACATAAAAAAGATGGCGGCAGTGCCAAAAGGGCATTACAGCATATCTTTGTTGCTATTGGTCCGATTATGACGTATGGAGTGTCAAATGAAAGCGGCGGCGACACAGAAGCCAACTGTCAATTCTTCTTCTGTCAACGTTCAATATTAACTGTCAATTCTTCTTCTTTTCCGTATAGTGCCTAACAGAACGTGACATTTGACGTATGACGTGACAAACGAAATAAATAAGAAGAAGAATTGACAGCATCATGACAAACTAAAAGAAGAGGAAGAATTGACAGCAACATGACAAACTGAAAAGAAGAAGTTGACATGACAAACGAAAAGAAGAAGAATTGACAGCAACATGACAACTAACAGAAGAAGTGACAATGGCTTAACAAAATGAAGAAGAATTGACAAACCGGAAAGAAGAAGAAGAATTGACGGCTGCGGAAAAGAAAAAGAGTTGACATGACAAACGAAAAGAAGAAGAAGAATTGACAGCAACATGACAACTAAAAGAAGAAGTGACAATGTCTTAACAAAATGAAGAAGAATTGACAAACCGGAAAGAAGAAGAATTGACGGCTGCGGAAAAGAAGAAGAAGAAGAAGGTGACGTGACAAACGAAAAGAAGAAGTGACGATGGCTCGACCCAAAGTAGAATTAACAAACCGAAAAGAAGAAGAATTGATAGGATCCTGGACGCCCATATAAAAAGCATGGAAAACGGAAAGTTTACCTTGGACAGAGGAGTCCTGTGATGGACATTTAAGTCAACCTTGGACAAAAATTCAATACAAATTAAATGGGTCAATTCTCTATTAGACATGATACAGTCTAGCTTGGACTGAACTATTCTAAATAAAATTCCAAGAGTTATCGCATTCAAAAAGTGTTTTTTGTATTACGAAATAAAATACCAAGATGTTACATATTATTTATTAACAAATTATAATAATTCTAATAATTTTAAAATTGTTTCTCTTTGCAGTTCTGCCTTTTTATTTAAACCTAAATTCATTAGTTCACTAATAATTTTTCGTTTTTGATGCATTTTTTCTTTGTATGATTTTCGTATCGCCATCCCACTTTCAGTTTTGTAAAATGTTCTTCTCTTTTCATTTGCTTCATTTTTCCTTCTAATACCTTCCTCACCTCTTTCACACTTGCAGGTTGATTTGACATGTAGTTCATGCTCTGATGTATATTTTTCTAAATTGCTAACGCCTCTGCTCGCTAGGGTAGAAATTTCTTTGCGTATACCTGCACAGAACTTTCCTCTCGAATGTAACCATTCTGATTTAAATATTCTTCTCTCGTAATGGGAGTGAGGTTTACCTAAAAGTCAACACAATGATCCAAACAAATAATTTTTCTAAATGTAGTTTTTGGATGTAGTCTTTTCCCTGCACGTTGTAGTTTCTTCTTGTAAGCCAACATTGTAGATCCATTCGTAAAATGAATTAATGAATGGAGATGTTCGTGTGCAGTACTTCCGTCGTCTGCTACTAAATGACAACGGCAAATGGAATACCATTTTACATTAGGAGCACATGCTAGAAGAGAAAAATCACTCTCATTTAAGAGTAAATGATACCATTCTCTTGGTGACTCTTCGTAATCCTTTGCCATATCCGCCGGAGAAAGAGCATTAATGTCGTTGACACTCAAAAGAGCCAGATAGTCACTTTTTGACAAAATAGACATATTTTAACTGGATACTTAAGAACAAAGAACTGAACTCTGAAAGCTGTCTCACTAGACTAAAAGAGTCCTTACAAAGTCGTTAAATTTATCTGCCAGTACAGCTTCCCCCACCCTAATTGATTACTTTACGCATGCGCCATTTACGCGGTCAAAGGTCAAAGTCTCGTTGTCTAGACCTGCAATAATTAACCAAGTTAATCCAACAATTTCGACCTGCTGTTCTGACACAGTACTTAAATCACAACCCCACGTTCTGTAACTGCAATTTATATCTAAATAATTTAATTCATAATTTCTACATCGAACGTGGAGTTGTGATTTAAGTACTGTGTCAGAACAGCAGGTCGAAATTGTTGGATTAACTTGGTTAATTATTGCAGGTCTAGACAACGAGACTTTGACCTTTGACCGCGTAAATGGCGCATGCGTAAAGTAATCAATTAGGGTGGGGGAAGCTGTACTGGCAGATAAATTTAACGACTTTGTAAGGACTCTTTTAGTCTAGTGAGACAGCTTTCAGAGTTCAGTTCTTTGTTCTTAAGTATCCAGTTAAAATATGTCTATTTTGTCAAAAAGTGACTATCTGGCTCTTTTGAGTGTCAACGACATTAATGCTCTTTCTCCGGCGGATATGGCAAAGGATTACGAAGAGTCACCAAGAGAATGGTATCATTTACTCTTAAATGAGAGTGATTTTTCTCTTCTAGCATGTGCTCCTAATGTAAAATGGTATTCCATTTGCCGTTGTCATTTAGTAGCAGACGACGGAAGTACTGCACACGAACATCTCCATTCATTAATTCATTTTACGAATGGATCTACAATGTTGGCTTACAAGAAGAAACTACAACGTGCAGGGAAAAGACTACATCCAAAAACTACATTTAGAAAAATTATTTGTTTGGATCATTGTGTTGGTGTTTTGAGATACATTGCATGTGCTGATGGTCAAAAACCCCTTCGTCGAGATGGAGATGGACTTTTAGGTAAACCTCACTCCCATTACGAGAGAAGAATATTTAAATCAGAATGGTTACATTCGAGAGGAAAGTTCTGTGCAGGTATACGCAAAGAAATTTCTACCCTAGCGAGCAGAGGCGTTAGCAATTTAGAAAAATATACATCAGAGCATGAACTACATGTCAAATCAACCTGCAAGTGTGAAAGAGGTGAGGAAGGTATTAGAAGGAAAAATGAAGCAAATGAAAAGAGAAGAACATTTTACAAAACTGAAAGTGGGATGGCGATACGAAAATCATACAAAGAAAAAATGCATCAAAAACGAAAAATTATTAGTGAACTAATGAATTTAGGTTTAAATAAAAAGGCAGAACTGCAAAGAGAAACAATTTTAAAATTATTAGAATTATTATAATTTGTTAATAAATAATATGTAACATCTTGGTATTTTATTTCGTAATACAAAAAACACTTTTTGAATGCGATAACTCTTGGAATTTTATTTAGAATAGTTCAGTCCAAGCTAGACTGTATCATGTCTAATAGAGAATTGACCCATTTAATTTGTATTGAATTTTTGTCCAAGGTTGACTTAAATGTCCATCACAGGACTCCTCTGTCCAAGGTAAACTTTCCGTTTTCCATGCTTTTTATATGGGCGTCCAGGATCCTATTACACATGATACAGTCTAGCTTGGACTGAACTATTCTAAATAAAATTCCAAGAGTTATCTCATTCAAAAAGTGTTTTTTGTATTACGAAATAAAATACCAAGATGTTACATATTATTTATTAACAAATTATAATAATTCTAATAATTTTAAAATTGTTTCTCTTTGCAGTTCTGCCTTTTTATTTAAACCTAAATTCATTAGTTCACTAATAATTTTTCGTTTTTGATGCATTTTTTCTTTGTATGATTTTCGTATCGCCATCCCACGTTCAGTTTTGTAAAATGTTCTTCTCTTTTCATTTGCTTCATTTTTCCTTCTAATACCTTCCTCACCTCTTTCACACTTGCAGGTTGATTTGACATGTAGTTCATGCTCTGATGTATATTTTTCTAAATTGCTAACGCCTCTGCTCGCTAGGGTAGAAATTTCTTTGCGTATACCTGCACAGAACTTTCCTCTCGAATGTAACCATTCCGACTTAAATATTCTTCTCTCGTAATGGGAGTGAGGTTTACCTAAAAGTCCATCTCCATCTCGACGAAGGGGTTTTTGACCATCAGCACAGGCAATGTATCTCAAAACACCAACACAATGATCCAAACAAATAATTTTTCTAAATGTAGTTTTTGGATGTAGTCTTTTCCCTGCACGTTGTAGTTTCTTCTTGTAAGCCAACATTGTAGATCCATTCGTAAAATGAATTAATGAATGGAGATGTTCGTGTGCAGTACTTCCGTCGTCTGCTACTAAATGACAACGGCAAATGGAATACCATTTTACATTAGGAGCACATGCTAGAAGAGAAAAATCACTCTCATTTAAGAGTAAATGATACCATTCTCTTGGTGACTCTTCGTAATCCTTTGCCATATCCGCCGGAGAAAGAGCATTAATGTCGTTGACACTCAAAAGAGCCAGATAGTCACTTTTTGACAAAATAGACATATTTTAACTGGATACTTAAGAACAAAGAACTGAACTCTGAAAGCTGTCTCACTAGACTAAAAGAGTCCTTACAAAGTCGTTAAATTTATCTGCCAGTACAGCTTCCCCCACCCTAATTGATTACTTTACGCATGCGCCATTCACGCGGTCAAAGGTCAAAGTCTCGCTGTCTAGACCTGCAATAATTAACCAAGTTAATCCAACAATTTCGACCTGCTGTTCTGACACAGTACCTAAATCACAACCCCACGTTCGATGTAGAAATTATGAATTCAATTATTTAGATATCTCGATAGTCAGGAACTTTACATTTTCCATTACCAATTGTCTTAGTTTGCAGAAATCACCACACTCAAATTCGAGTGGACTACCCTAATTGAGCAGGTCGAAATTGTTGGATTAACTTGGTTAATTATTGCAGGTCTAGACAGCGAGACTTTGACCTTTGACCGCGTGAATGGCGCATGCGTAAATTAATCAATTAGGGTGGGGGAAGCTGTACTGGCAGATAAATTTAACGACTTTGTAAGGACTCTTTTAGTCTAGTGAGACAGCTTTCAGAGTTCAGTTCTTTGTTCTTAAGTATCCAGTTAAAATATGTCTATTTTGTCAAAAAGTGACTATCTGGCTCTTTTGAGTGTCAACGACATTAATGCTCTTTCTCCGGCGGATATGGCAAAGGATTACGAAGAGTCACCAAGAGAATGGTATCATTTACTCTTAAATGAGAGTGATTTTTCTCTTCTAGCATGTGCTCCTAATGTAAAATGGTATTCCATTTGCCGTTGTCATTTAGTAGCAGACGACGGAAGTACTGCACACGAACATCTCCATTCATTAATTCATTTTACGAATGGATCTACAATGTTGGCTTACAAGAAGAAACTACAACGTGCAGGGAAAAGACTACATCCAAAAACTACATTTAGAAAAATTATTTGTTTGGATCATTGTGTTGGTGTTTTGAGATACATTGCCTGTGCTGATGGTCAAAAACCCCTTCGTCGAGATGGAGATGGACTTTTAGGTAAACCTCACTCCCATTACGAGAGAAGAATATTTAAGTCGGAATGGTTACATTCGAGAGGAAAGTTCTGTGCAGGTATACGCAAAGAAATTTCTACCCTAGCGAGCAGAGGCGTTAGCAATTTAGAAAAATATACATCAGAGCATGAACTACATGTCAAATCAACCTGCAAGTGTGAAAGAGGTGAGGAAGGTATTAGAAGGAAAAATGAAGCAAATGAAAAGAGAAGAACATTTTACAAAACTGAACGTGGGATGGCGATACGAAAATCATACAAAGAAAAAATGCATCAAAAACGAAAAATTATTAGTGAACTAATGAATTTAGGTTTAAATAAAAAGGCAGAACTGCAAAGAGAAACAATTTTAAAATTATTAGAATTATTATAATTTGTTAATAAATAATATGTAACATCTTGGTATTTTATTTCGTAATACAAAAAACACTTTTTGAATGAGATAACTCTTGGAATTTTATTTAGAATAGTTCAGTCCAAGCTAGACTGTATCATGTGTAATAGAGAATTGACCCATTTAATTTGTATTGAATTTTTGTCCAAGGTTGACTTAAATGTCCATCACAGGACTCCTCTGTCCAAGGTAAACTTTCCGTTTTCCATGCTTTTTATATGGGCGTCCAGGATCCTATCGTTGTTTTCAAACACATCTCCATCACTTATAAATGATAGGATCCTGGACGCCCATATAAAAAGCATGGAAAACGGAAAGTTTACCTTGGACAGAGGAGTCCTGTGATGGACATTTAAGTCAACCTTGGACAAAAATTCAATACAAATTAAATGGGTCAATTCTCTATTACACATGATACAGTCTAGCTTGGACTGAACTATTCTAAATAAAATTCCAAGAGTTATCTCATTCAAAAAGTGTTTTTTGTATTACGAAATAAAATACCAAGATGTTACATATTATTTATTAACAAATTATAATAATTCTAATAATTTTAAAATTGTTTCTCTTTGCAGTTCTGCCTTTTTATTTAAACCTAAATTCATTAGTTCACTAATAATTTTTCGTTTTTGATGCATTTTTTCTTTGTATGATTTTCGTATCGCCATCCCACGTTCAGTTTTGTAAAATGTTCTTCTCTTTTCATTTGCTTCATTTTTCCTTCTAATACCTTCCTCACCTCTTTCACACTTGCAGGTTGATTTGACATGTAGTTCATGCTCTGATGTATATTTTTCTAAATTGCTAACGCCTCTGCTCGCTAGGGTAGAAATTTCTTTGCGTATACCTGCACAGAACTTTCCTCTCGAATGTAACCATTCCGACTTAAATATTCTTCTCTCGTAATGGGAGTGAGGTTTACCTAAAAGTCCATCTCCATCTCGACGAAGGGGTTTTTGACCATCAGCACAGGCAATGTATCTCAAAACACCAACACAATGATCCAAACAAATAATTTTTCTAAATGTAGTTTTTGGATGTAGTCTTTTCCCTGCACGTTGTAGTTTCTTCTTGTAAGCCAACATTGTAGATCCATTCGTAAAATGAATTAATGAATGGAGATGTTCGTGTGCAGTACTTCCGTCGTCTGCTACTAAATGACAACGGCAAATGGAATACCATTTTACATTAGGAGCACATGCTAGAAGAGAAAAATCACTCTCATTTAAGAGTAAATGATACCATTCTCTTGGTGACTCTTCGTAATCCTTTGCCATATCCGCCGGAGAAAGAGCATTAATGTCGTTGACACTCAAAAGAGCCAGATAGTCACTTTTTGACAAAATAGACATATTTTAACTGGATACTTAAGAACAAAGAACTGAACTCTGAAAGCTGTCTCACTAGACTAAAAGAGTCCTTACAAAGTCGTTAAATTTATCTGCCAGTACAGCTTCCCCCACCCTAATTGATTAATTTACGCATGCGCCATTCACGCGGTCAAAGGTCAAAGTCTCGCTGTCTAGACCTGCAATAATTAACCAAGTTAATCCAACAATTTCGACCTGCTCAATTAGGGTAGTCCACTCGAATTTGAGTGTGGTGATTTCTGCAAACTAAGACAATTGGTAATGGAAAATGTAAAGTTCCTGACTATCGAGATATCTAAATAATTGAATTCATAATTTCTACATCGAACGTGGGGTTGTGATTTAGGTACTGTGTCAGAACAGCAGGTCGAAATTGTTGGATTAACTTGGTTAATTATTGCAGGTCTAGACAGCGAGACTTTGACCTTTGACCGCGTGAATGGCGCATGCGTAAAGTAATCAATTAGGGTGGGGGAAGCTGTACTGGCAGATAAATTTAACGACTTTGTAAGGACTCTTTTAGTCTAGTGAGACAGCTTTCAGAGTTCAGTTCTTTGTTCTTAAGTATCCAGTTAAAATATGTCTATTTTGTCAAAAAGTGACTATCTGGCTCTTTTGAGTGTCAACGACATTAATGCTCTTTCTCCGGCGGATATGGCAAAGGATTACGAAGAGTCACCAAGAGAATGGTATCATTTACTCTTAAATGAGAGTGATTTTTCTCTTCTAGCATGTGCTCCTAATGTAAAATGGTATTCCATTTGCCGTTGTCATTTAGTAGCAGACGACGGAAGTACTGCACACGAACATCTCCATTCATTAATTCATTTTACGAATGGATCTACAATGTTGGCTTACAAGAAGAAACTACAACGTGCAGGGAAAAGACTACATCCAAAAACTACATTTAGAAAAATTATTTGTTTGGATCATTGTGTTGGTGTTTTGAGATACATTGCCTGTGCTGATGGTCAAAAACCCCTTCGTCGAGATGGAGATGGACTTTTAGGTAAACCTCACTCCCATTACGAGAGAAGAATATTTAAGTCGGAATGGTTACATTCGAGAGGAAAGTTCTGTGCAGGTATACGCAAAGAAATTTCTACCCTAGCGAGCAGAGGCGTTAGCAATTTAGAAAAATATACATCAGAGCATGAACTACATGTCAAATCAACCTGCAAGTGTGAAAGAGGTGAGGAAGGTATTAGAAGGAAAAATGAAGCAAATGAAAAGAGAAGAACATTTTACAAAACTGAACGTGGGATGGCGATACGAAAATCATACAAAGAAAAAATGCATCAAAAACGAAAAATTATTAGTGAACTAATGAATTTAGGTTTAAATAAAAAGGCAGAACTGCAAAGAGAAACAATTTTAAAATTATTAGAATTATTATAATTTGTTAATAAATAATATGTAACATCTTGGTATTTTATTTCGTAATACAAAAAACACTTTTTGAATGAGATAACTCTTGGAATTTTATTTAGAATAGTTCAGTCCAAGCTAGACTGTATCATGTGTAATAGAGAATTGACCCATTTAATTTGTATTGAATTTTTGTCCAAGGTTGACTTAAATGTCCATCACAGGACTCCTCTGTCCAAGGTAAACTTTCCGTTTTCCATGCTTTTTATATGGGCGTCCAGGATCCTATTACACCGGTTTTAATTCGACTGGCAAAACACGACATAACATTTTCCCATTTAACTCTATTGCGTAATTTTGAACTAAACCCCATCCCAACATGTTTATTATTGAAATTTAAAATAATTTGTCTAAAATGCTTAAAATGACCTATGTTAGTTTGCAATTTTCTAACTGTTCCAATGGGTAGCTTATTGTTTTTAATAACTTTATTGCATCTCCAAATTTGACTATTTACACGTCTTGTCCACACTTTACGGTCCCTATCAGTGAATTTGTCAAACATTATTTTACGAAGCGTTTTAATAATGTAAAGCAAATCATCAGACTGTTTGATCACTTGTTTATGTTGCATGGCTACTCAAACACAAAAGATACAAGAAAGAACAAGATCACTTACCCTTTTTCCTTTATTCTAATAGCTAGTTGTCTATTATCTCAAATTTTGCTGATGGGCGGTGGTATCCGGTATCGATCAGTCCTCGAAATATAATGGAATACTTCTTAGTTGCAAAGTCAGAGATGAATGGAGTATATACGTTTGTGACTCTATTTGGCAGGAACACAACGTTCTCCTCCAGTTCCAGCAAAACTACTTGGCCAAATTTATTTTTCACCAGCTTGGCGTCTATTACTTTTTGTGGCTCGTTTATTGGTAGTTCGTTTAATTTAATTATTGGTTTACGGTCTGCAACCAAAGAAACGGCATTTATTTTTGTTAAATCCATCTAAAACAATAAGAAACAATTGCTAGAAAACGTGCACAAATCTTACTATTTTCCTATAAATAATAGTTTAGAGAAAACAAAATCCACAGAAGTACGTAACAAAAACAGAGACATTAAAAACAAAAAATCGATAATTTACATTAACAAAATAATGTGATCGTGTAAAAATAAGAAATTGTGAATTGTGAAGACCGACAAAGAATTGGGAACACAGAGAAATAGAAAACAGTAATCCACAAATTATTAAAGAAGAGGAGAAGGGAAATTCTTTGCACGTAATTATTTTAAAACTACATAGATAGGATCCTGGACGCCCATATAAAAAGCATGGAAAACGGAAAGTTTACCTTGGACAGAGGAGTCCTGTGATGGACATTTAAGTCAACCTTGGACAAAAATTCAATACAAATTAAATGGGTCAATTCTCTATTAGACATGATACAGTCTAGCTTGGACTGAACTATTCTAAATAAAATTCCAAGAGTTATCGCATTCAAAAAGTGTTTTTTGTATTACGAAATAAAATACCAAGATGTTACATATTATTTATTAACAAATTATAATAATTCTAATAATTTTAAAATTGTTTCTCTTTGCAGTTCTGCCTTTTTATTTAAACCTAAATTCATTAGTTCACTAATAATTTTTCGTTTTTGATGCATTTTTTCTTTGTATGATTTTCGTATCGCCATCCCACTTTCAGTTTTGTAAAATGTTCTTCTCTTTTCATTTGCTTCATTTTTCCTTCTAATACCTTCCTCACCTCTTTCACACTTGCAGGTTGATTTGACATGTAGTTCATGCTCTGATGTATATTTTTCTAAATTGCTAACGCCTCTGCTCGCTAGGGTAGAAATTTCTTTGCGTATACCTGCACAGAACTTTCCTCTCGAATGTAACCATTCTGATTTAAATATTCTTCTCTCGTAATGGGAGTGAGGTTTACCTAAAAGTCCATCTCCATCTCGACGAAGGGGTTTTTGACCATCAGCACATGCAATGTATCTCAAAACACCAACACAATGATCCAAACAAATAATTTTTCTAAATGTAGTTTTTGGATGTAGTCTTTTCCCTGCACGTTGTAGTTTCTTCTTGTAAGCCAACATTGTAGATCCATTCGTAAAATGAATTAATGAATGGAGATGTTCGTGTGCAGTACTTCCGTCGTCTGCTACTAAATGACAACGGCAAATGGAATACCATTTTACATTAGGAGCACATGCTAGAAGAGAAAAATCACTCTCATTTAAGAGTAAATGATACCATTCTCTTGGTGACTCTTCGTAATCCTTTGCCATATCCGCCGGAGAAAGAGCATTAATGTCGTTGACACTCAAAAGAGCCAGATAGTCACTTTTTGACAAAATAGACATATTTTAACTGGATACTTAAGAACAAAGAACTGAACTCTGAAAGCTGTCTCACTAGACTAAAAGAGTCCTTACAAAGTCGTTAAATTTATCTGCCAGTACAGCTTCCCCCACCCTAATTGATTACTTTACGCATGCGCCATTTACGCGGTCAAAGGTCAAAGTCTCGTTGTCTAGACCTGCAATAATTAACCAAGTTAATCCAACAATTTCGACCTGCTGTTCTGACACAGTACTTAAATCACAACCCCACGTTCTGTAACTGCAATTTATATCTAAATAATTTAATTCATAATTTCTACATCGAACGTGGAGTTGTGATTTAAGTACTGTGTCAGAACAGCAGGTCGAAATTGTTGGATTAACTTGGTTAATTATTGCAGGTCTAGACAACGAGACTTTGACCTTTGACCGCGTAAATGGCGCATGCGTAAAGTAATCAATTAGGGTGGGGGAAGCTGTACTGGCAGATAAATTTAACGACTTTGTAAGGACTCTTTTAGTCTAGTGAGACAGCTTTCAGAGTTCAGTTCTTTGTTCTTAAGTATCCAGTTAAAATATGTCTATTTTGTCAAAAAGTGACTATCTGGCTCTTTTGAGTGTCAACGACATTAATGCTCTTTCTCCGGCGGATATGGCAAAGGATTACGAAGAGTCACCAAGAGAATGGTATCATTTACTCTTAAATGAGAGTGATTTTTCTCTTCTAGCATGTGCTCCTAATGTAAAATGGTATTCCATTTGCCGTTGTCATTTAGTAGCAGACGACGGAAGTACTGCACACGAACATCTCCATTCATTAATTCATTTTACGAATGGATCTACAATGTTGGCTTACAAGAAGAAACTACAACGTGCAGGGAAAAGACTACATCCAAAAACTACATTTAGAAAAATTATTTGTTTGGATCATTGTGTTGGTGTTTTGAGATACATTGCATGTGCTGATGGTCAAAAACCCCTTCGTCGAGATGGAGATGGACTTTTAGGTAAACCTCACTCCCATTACGAGAGAAGAATATTTAAATCAGAATGGTTACATTCGAGAGGAAAGTTCTGTGCAGGTATACGCAAAGAAATTTCTACCCTAGCGAGCAGAGGCGTTAGCAATTTAGAAAAATATACATCAGAGCATGAACTACATGTCAAATCAACCTGCAAGTGTGAAAGAGGTGAGGAAGGTATTAGAAGGAAAAATGAAGCAAATGAAAAGAGAAGAACATTTTACAAAACTGAAAGTGGGATGGCGATACGAAAATCATACAAAGAAAAAATGCATCAAAAACGAAAAATTATTAGTGAACTAATGAATTTAGGTTTAAATAAAAAGGCAGAACTGCAAAGAGAAACAATTTTAAAATTATTAGAATTATTATAATTTGTTAATAAATAATATGTAACATCTTGGTATTTTATTTCGTAATACAAAAAACACTTTTTGAATGCGATAACTCTTGGAATTTTATTTAGAATAGTTCAGTCCAAGCTAGACTGTATCATGTCTAATAGAGAATTGACCCATTTAATTTGTATTGAATTTTTGTCCAAGGTTGACTTAAATGTCCATCACAGGACTCCTCTGTCCAAGGTAAACTTTCCGTTTTCCATGCTTTTTATATGGGCGTCCAGGATCCTATCAATTCTTCTTCTTTTCGGTTTGTTAATTCTACTTTGGGTCGAGCCATCGTCACTTCTTCTTTTCGTTTGTCACGTCACCTTCTTCTTCTTCTTCTTTTCCGCAGCCGTCAATTCTTCTTCTTTCCGGTTTGTCAATTCTTCTTCATTTTGTTAAGACATTGTCACTTCTTCTTTTAGTTGTCATGTTGCTGTCAATTCTTCTTCTTCTTTTCGTTTGTCATGTCAACTCTTTTTCTTTTCCGCAGCCGTCAATTCTTCTTCTTCTTTCCGGTTTGTCAATTCTTCTTCATTTTGTTAAGCCATTGTCACTTCTTCTGTTAGTTGTCATGTTGCTGTCAATTCTTCTTCTTTTCGTTTGTCATGTCAACTTCTTCTTTTCAGTTTGTCATGTTGCTGTCAATTCTTCCTCTTCTTTTAGTTTGTCATGATGCTGTCAATTCTTCTTCTTATTTATTTCGTTTGTCACGTCATACGTCAAATGTCACGTTCTGTTAGGCACTATACGGAAAAGAAGAAGAATTGACAGTTAATATTGAACGTTGACAGAAGAAGAATTGACAGTTGGCTTCTGTGTCGCCGCCGCTTTCATTTGACACTCCATACGTCATAATCGGACCAATAGCAACAAAGATATGCTGTAATGCCCTTTTGGCACTGCCGCCATCTTTTTTATGTGTTCGTTACCCCCTCCCCGTTCCGACGAGCCCTCTTACGTCAAAATCAGACCAATAGAAAAGAAGATATGCTGTAATGCCGTTTTGGCACTGCCGCCATCTTTTTTATGTGTTCGTTACCCCCTCCCCGTTCCGACGAGCCCTCTTACGTCAAAATCGGACCAATAGAAAAGAAGATATGACGTAATGCCCTTTTGGCATATTCCGATGCGCACGCCACATACTGAGTTCAACCCCCTTTTTCATCCCCTTTCCAACGATACGTCACACGTCATCCTACGTTAAGCCGTTTGGCATTTATTAATATTTAAGGGTTGCGATTTAGGGGTTGCGCCAGAAACCGCTTTGCCTATCTACTCAGATGACGCTAGTCACCTAATACCTTCACTTCGGTTGCAATGGGTGGGAAAAACTCTCGGCGCTGGTCAGTTAGGGTATGGAGAACAGTGCCTACGTTCTTTCCGATGAGGCTCCAATAAGAGCCGAAAATCGCGATTCAGAGAACAGGACTGCGCTCCGTATTCTAATTGAAAAGTAAGATTGTTTTGCCTTCGCATTGCAACTGAATAAAAATGGTACAAAATAAATACATTTTTATTTTATAGTCGTATTACTCCGTAGAGTAACCAGGTGCATTTTCAATTGGAACTTTACCAAGCTACAGACGGGGGATGTGAATTGCATAGTGTAGAATTCCTTCCCTTTGTCTTCACTGCAGCATCCATTTGGCTTGCAAATTGTAGAAGCCTTGGAGGTGTCACCAGGGAAATGTACCAATAAGTTTTCAATTTAAAAATCTTTTAGTAATATTTTTAATATTTTCAATATTATTAATTTTGCTATTAGGATTGAAAACTACTTCATCTTTTAAATATTTATGGCTTGCAAAAAACCAAAATCTAAATTTTTCTCCTGACGAGCTTTATCTTATATTTGGTGCTATGTTACTTAGCGGATACGTAAAACATTCCAATACACATATGTTTTGTAATTCCTCTCATGATATTCCTATTATGCTAAAGAATCCTATGAGGTTGAATCGATTTGAACAACTTAAAAGACATCAACATTTCAATGATAACAGTAACATTGAACAAACCAATAAGTTGTTCAAACTCAGGTCAATTATCGATATTTTGAATAAAAACTTTCGAACAGATGGGGGCTTGGCTGAACATTTATCCATATCCATATTCTTGTTCATATAGTCCTTTTAAACGGATTTGCTTTTTTTTAACTCAGAAAAAATCAGCCTAGTTAATATTTTTGCGTAATTTATAATGATATGCTTATGGATTTTTTTCGCAATTTAAACTTATTTTTCACTTTTCTTGTCTCTATGCACTAATGGGCTAATTAACCAGTTCTCCGCTTGAATGTACCACTCCCTTCCCATTTCAGTTGGCATACCTTTGGAATTTGCAGTTTATGGCGATTACTATAAAAAACAAATCATAATCTACATGCATTTATAATAGTCTAAGAGCTAGAGCCGAAAAATCATCGTCATAAGTAATATGGAGTTTGGCATGTGAAATGTGTCCATTGTATATTGATAATTATGACCCCTTTCAGGCTGACACCTTAGTGGATACAGGAAGTAGCAATAAGGGATGAAAGGGGAAAGTTAGTGTAGTCTTTAAATGTTTTCACCTCCTATTTTGTTAAATCTCCATCGATTTGCATGAAAATTGGTGACTAGTTAGAGCATACAAGAAATAAAAATGATTTAGTACCAATTTGTACTTTTACCCTGGGGGTGAAAACTATTTTAACCCTTCTCGCGGGTGAAAACTATTTTATTAAAAATAACCCCACAAATCGATAGAGAGACAAATTATAAGTAAAATTGGTTATATCATGTTATTAAAATAAATCAATACTTTTTGAGTTATTAAAGATCAAAGATTTGTCTGTTTAAGAGCACATGCGTGAAGTTACGGATGATAAAAAGAACATAATAATTAATTGTATGTTAGTAATAGTATATTATTCAACGAGCATGTAATGATGGCTATTACTCACGATGATGAAGTCTGCGACACGAGCCGTAGGTGAGTGTCGTGTGTAAAATATTATTTTTATATTATTTCGATATTATAAATTTAGCAAAAGTGTATTCGAATATGTCAAATGTACTCATTATTGGACACCCCCAGTTTCTGGACATATTCAGTTTATATTGATAGAAAAAATTCAATTAAATATCGAAATAATATAAAAATAATATTTTACTAACATAGGTTTAATTAATATTTTAACATAATTAATTAATATGTTCTTTTTATCATCCGTAACTTCACGCATATACTCTTAAATAGACAAATCTTTGATCTTTAATAACTCAAAAAGTATTGATTTATTTTAATATCATGATATAACAAATTTTACTTAAAATTTATCCCTCTATCGATTTGTGGGGTTATTTTTAATAAAATTGTTTTCACCCGCGGGAAGGGCTGGTATTCACCACCAGGGTAAAAGTGCAAGTTGGCACCAAATCAGTTTTATTTCTTGAGGTATGCTCTAACTAGTCACCAATTTGCATGCAAATCGATGGAATTTTAACAAAACAGGAGGTGAAAACCTTTATGACTGCACTAACTTTCCCCTTTCATCCCTTATTGCTACTTCCTGTATCCACTGAGGTGTCAGCCTGAAAGGGGTCATAATTGTCAATATACAATGGACACATTTCACAGGAAAAACTCCATATTACTTATGACGATGATTTTTCGGCTCTAGCTCTCCGTCTATAAGTTCCCGTATTAATTACACCTGCGAGCAAAAGAATCGGGCCACTCGATGAATTATACATGTTAGATGTCTCGAATTTCCTAAACCTGTCCATTTGAGTGATTTTTTTAAATAATATATTGTTGCTAGGAAGGTAAATGTCATTTTATACCAAGTGTAACAATCATACTGTGTTTTTTTCTTAGTTTGGAACACCCTGTGAAATATTATAGCATATATAAAATATTGAAATTAAAACACAATTGTAGCCTTAGGCTTTAGTATCTTTTTTGATTAATTTGCCTGTGTTGGATGATAAAAAATTTAGGTACGTTAACAACTAGCCATGTTTTTCATCAATACATCGTCATTTTCAGCTTATTTTAATAATCAAGCCTAAAGTAGGCTATGCGAAATCAACAATTTAATGGATGTCAAATTGTTAACAGCCAAAAAGTGTCTGGTGGGTTGTAAAAATTAGTACTGGTGGAAATGGAAAATTCAAGAAAATTTAGACTGGTTGAGTATTTGGTGTTAGAATAATATTTTCCATTTAAGTGTTGCTAAATGCTGCTATACAGTGATGAGCGCACTAATAACTGGCAAAATAAGGCGAAAGATGGAAAACATATTAAGTTGTGAGATAAAAAGAGACAAACCTAGTGGAGGTGTTCAATTTAGATTGACATTATATTGACCGTTTCCCACCTTTAGACGTATCGGACGAGTTTGAGAAATGCCACTGTCACAGTGACAGTTTTAGTTGATGTACTCCTCTGATCCACCGTCTAAAGGTGGGAAACAATCAGCATAATGTTAATTTATATGTTACTATGTCTAAATTTAACAACTCTACTAGCTTTATTTCTTTTTATCTCACAATTTAATGTTTTCCATCTTTTGCGCTATTTTGCCGGTTATTAGCGCGCTCATCACTGTACATATAAGCTTTTATAGAGTTATTAAAAAATATGATACTTATAATGAATTGTTAGGTCTGGATCCCGCGTATGAAAAAAAAGTTGATTAATAGCAAGCTGAAAATTTGTTAATAGCTTAAGGGTGACTAGTCGGATAAACTTTGATATGTGGGAACACTGTAACAGGGGCAGTTTTAATTGTGGAACAGGTTAAAAATTTGGAACGGTCAGAACACGAAAACGGCACATTTATTTTGTCCGACAGAACAGACTTAAACTCTCCGAACAGAAATTAAACTCTCATGCAAAAATCAGACTGCTATTTATCACCTGTCACAATTCCTGTCATTTGACATATTCTACATGTTCCACTCATTAAAACGCCCATTTGGTGAACATGTTTTTTTGTGGGTTACATACAATTTAATGCAGAATACACCTAAGTCCTGTAAGAATAATTGATTTTATAACGATTTAAAATATTCATATATTTCTGAAACCACCTTAGTCCCACAGAAATACATGTACTTAGGTTGTTTCTGAAATAAGCGATTCAATTTATTTTTAATTCTATTCTATTCTAACGAAAAAAGTGGTCCTAGTGAGCAGACCTACTTAACAAGTACTTGCATTTAACCGATTACTGAAATGATCGTCACGAAACTGTCACTGGACGATAATAATTTTTGTTGGAACAATTGGAAGGATGATACAATCAACGAACAACTTTTTGTTGGAATGCATTTTGTTTACTGCTTAGGAGTGCGATCTTTACATGACTGTTTTTCATTGTGTTGGAGCAAACCTATTATTATTATATTATATTTCACATTATATTTTAGTAAAATATACAGTGAGAGCCACCGTACTAGACACATGGGTAGGTACCTAATTGCTATGCTTATGGGCTAATCCGGTCCGTTCTCAGATGTGACTTTCATCCCTGTCATGTTAGGTACTGTCAAGAAACTATTGAAAATAATTGTTTTTCAATACAAAAAATACATTAGGTAATAGTAGAGGAAAGTAACCAAATATGGAATAGTGCCCTAATATGGAATTCCTTGTTTTCTCCGAAAATATAAGTTGGAAGCGCACTACAAGACTATCCTCTATTTCAGTCGCTCTCTTTATTATCGTATTCACACCTCTGTGTCAGATGCGCGAACGATACGTTTCTGACAGGAGCGTTTTCTTTTATCGTCTCGCAGAAAATTTCAAAGGTAAATATATTCAACGAGTATTATTGGTTATTATGCATGAATACAGACTTGTTATGCTATTGTGTATATCAATAGTACCTTAATTTTGATATTTTATGACCTTCTGTAATTAAAACATTACGAATTGAAAAAATGTTGATACTAGTTTGAACTAATGTACAAATCCAAATATGGACAGTCGTTGGTGCCTAATTATGGAATAGTGGATTAAGTGTAAGTGGGCTCATTATGATTGTGCTGGTCCAGAGTTTCATACACGGATCTGTGATGTCTGCAAGTGAATTAAGAGGAAAGAGTAGCGATCAACAGGTAGCAAAAACGCGTTCCAAGATTGCGGCTGTAATTTTCAATATTTTTTCGAGATATTTGGTACACTTATTCGTAATATAATAAAGAATGGCGGTACAGAGCCCAATTTGAAAAATATATTAATATGTGGAAATTACTCTGTAATTAAATACAATTTAAAAAAAACGAGCCTGTACCGCCATTAAGAAGAATAAAAAAATACACTTTCTTCAAATAAACTTTTTTATCCGATGCCTAGATTTTGTGTCATTTTGGAACTACTAAATTTTTTTATTTCATTAGTAGTTCCAAAATGAAGAAAGTGTATTTTTTTGTTCTTCTTAATGGCGGTACAGGCTCGCTTTTTTAATATTTTATTTAATTACAGAGTAATTTCCACATATTAATATATTTTTCAAATTGGGCTCTGTATCGCCATTCTTTATTATATTACGAATACGTGTGCCAAATATCTCGAAAAAATATTCAAAATTACAGCTGCATTCTTGGAACGCGTTTTCGCTACCTGTTGATCGCTACTGTTTCCCCTTAAGCTACTTCTTTCATTTTTACAATTTTCTTTAGACTTAAATTTATTTGATCTCAGATGTTTATGTCAATTTTTGTTATTGATATGTTGGTTTATGCCTATATTCCATATATGGGTACCTATTCCATATTTGGTTACTCATTTGGGATTTTGTTTTTTTGTCCGATTTTTTTTTGTTAATTAAGATATTTAATAAAAGGCTGTTAATTACTACATAAAAATGTATGACTGATGTGTCATAACATTAAATTGTTTTCATTTCTATAAAGGTATTATTTTATATGCCCAAAACAAAATGGCATTCCATAATTGGCGACTTTCCTCTATTATTACTCTGTTTAAAAAAAAAACTTTATTCAAACAATACTTTAAAACTTTAACAAAATGACAACTATAAACGTCAAGATTAGATCAGCTGTATTTAACAGATTGACTGCCAGGCGGTTGTATATGACAGACAGTTCAATAAGTACTGCATGCTACGGCGGTCGTATACAACTGATTTGATACTGTCTGTGATTCTAGTTCCTGTTTTGCCACAGGCCATATAGAGAAGCGGATTTATTGCAGTATTTGACCGCTGTGGCATACAGTCATCGCATATACATATCAGTTTTAGTATAGTATAGTTGATCCAAAAGATGGCATAACCCAGACATCCAAAGTGAAAGTTATCCTTCAACACCAAATTGTTCTATATGGTCCACACAATGTCCAGAAAAAAGTCACACCATTTTGAGCGTCGGGTTTGGGGGGAGAGGGGGGAGAAATTGGTAAATTCATAGTTTTTTACGTTTTGTGTCAATATTTCTAAAACTATGCGGTTTAGCATGAACAACCCTCTATACAAAATTGTTCTACATTAAATTTGAAATAAAAAAGGCCCTATGCATAATCTTTCTAAAATGAATGGTTCCAAAGTTACGGAGGTTGTATAATATAACTGGCCCAAAAAAAGGCCTAACCCAAACATCCAAAGTAAAAGTTTTCCTCCAACACCAAATTGTTCTGTATGGTCCACATATTGTTCAGTAAAAAGTCACACCATTTTGAGCGTCGGGTTTGGGGGGGAGAGGGGGAGAAATCGGTAAATATAAAAAGTATCGAAAACCTCCACTTTTCACCCTCCGTAACACTGGAACCTTTGATTTTATGACAATTATGTATAGAACCTTTTTTGTTTTAAATTTTATGTAGAACATTTTTCTATAGAACATTCTTTAAACTAAAGCATAGTTTTAGAAATATTGACGAAAAAGGTAAAAAAACTACTAATTTACAGATTTCTCCCCCATCTCCCCCCAAATCGGACGCTCAAAATGGTGTAACTTTTTACTGAACAATATGTGGACCATATAGAACAATTTGGTGTTAAAGGAAAACTTTTACTTTGGATGTCTGGGTTAGGCCTTTTTTTGGACCAATTATACTATACTACCTCTGTAACTTTGGAACCATTCATTTTAGAAGGGTTATGCATAGGGCCTTTTTTATTTCAAATTTAATGTAGAACAATTTTGTACAGAAGGTTTTTCATGCTAGACCGCATAGTTTTAGAAATATTGACGAAAAACAAAAACTACGAATTTACCAATTTCTCCCCCCCCCCCCCCAAACCTGACGCTCAAAATGGGGTGACTTTTTTCTGAACATTATGTTGACCAAATAGAACAATTTGGTGTTGGAGGATAACTTTCACTTTGGATGTCTGGGTTTGGGTCTAACTATACCATACTATTTTCATTTTGGCAGAATAGGGGAGCATAAATGATATGGAAATTTTGAGTAAAGAATATAAATATGTAAAAAATAATAATTATTCCAAACTAAATAACATACAAAAGTTAAAGAAGAACATGAAAGAAATTAAAAATTATCAGTTATTTGGAATGTTTGTTGAAACAATCTAAACCAGTCATCAGCAAAGTGTGGCTCCGGAGCCGCATGTGGCTCTTTGGCTCCTTAGGTGTGGCTCTGGCACAAATACCCATGGAAAGCGCAATAATATTTTCCTTTAAAAATTGGTAGGAAAACATTACATCTTATTCTGATAAATTAGCTTTTATTAAACTTACAAACTTTAGCAATTGTCAAAAACCCTCTTAATGCTACAACAACTGAGTTGAAATTTTCTCCTTTTGAAATTAACATTAATAGCTTTGAAATAAAATTTCTGGATTTAAAAAACAAGGAGGTATGGAGCTCTAAATGCGAACGTCTTTGTGTTGAATTGGAAATGTTGGAGAAGAAAAAATATTCACAACACAAGAAGTGGTCTGCTTTGAATGACCTGGAGAAGGAAGACATGATCAGTTTCAACGCTTGAAATAATAATCCTGATTCTTATGATCGGCTAAAAATGCTCGTATTTGCTGTTCTTTCCATTTTCGGTTCTACATATCAACATAAACAAAATTGGATATTGTGCCAAAAATTTTGTAAAAAATACAGTGTTGTAGGAAATAAAACTCTACAAAACGAAAGAAAATATAGGTTTCTACGATGATTAAAAACGAAGATATCGCCAAAAAACGAAAAAACACATTTTAATTTGTTGGGGGGTTAGAGGTTTAAACATTTTTTTTGGTCGAATACTTTTTGATGTAGAACGTGTGGCTCTTTTATTTTTGGAATAGCGCTGGGAGCTTTTTTCACTATGTTAACCTACTGACTAGACCCTAGCGCAGATTTTTTGGCTCCCAATTTTTTTTCAATTGTTGTAATGTTCATATTTGGCTCTTTGGCTAAAAAGTTTGCCGACCACTGATCTAAACAATGGTGAGGTTGACCTTCACAAGTGTCACAGTAAGTTACTACTTTTTTGACCCGATTTTTTGTTGTTTTTCCGAATCTTCTCTTTATAACAACCTTTACTGTATTTTTTCATTTTATTATATGGATTTTTCACCAAAGTATGAATTTGCATCGCTTTCGAACAGAACAGAATGACCGCCTGAATGACCACTTGGCACCACAGGAATAAGTATGTCAGCTACGTCCCGGCGGTCGTATTTGACCGCTGACATATTTTTTCAAAAATTGGGACTAATAAATAAAATTGGTGAAACATTATTAATGGAAGTATTTCAGTTTGTTGCCACATCCACTTTTTTTAACTTGGCACCATGGACTTTTTTAAACATTTTTTTGTGGCAGTCTACCTTAATACAGTACAGTTAATACAGCTGATCTATTATTTGTCAAAACTTTCTATATTCAAAAGTCAAATAAGTCAGGAAATATCAATCTGAACCATCTTTTCTTTTCTATATCCAGTTTCTATACGCTCTGAGCTTCGCTGGTGGCGCTCCTAGCGGATTACTAATTCAACTTTCACCGGTAATTTTTAATTTTATTATTTAATTGTTATCGCTTAATATTTACAACGCAAAAAAGTAATTAAATTGTAATCGATTTTTTTAAGATTTTGCTAATCATTTTGACGTTCTATTGATAAAATATGAATTTCTTACTTCGGATACTTTCACAATTATCGTGTAGATGGCGCTAAGATTATTAGAATAATTTATAATTACATATTACGGAACAGTAAAAAAGTATATTTAAGGTAAAAATATATACCACAGCTTTGACCAACTAATATTTTTTATAATTAATGTTTTTAATTTTAATTATCACATCATGTCCCATCTCTAATTGAATTGGTAAGACGTGTTTATGAGTGCTCGTAACTTTTATCAAGTTTTGTGATTATTACAGCTATAATTAAAAAGCTTTTAAAGCGCCAAAGAAACCATAAACTGACAAAGTGAAATTGTACAGAAAGTGAGTCAAGAAAACAAGCAGAATAATTTGTAAGTACAATTTCTTATATTTACATTTATTGAATAGAACAAAAATATCGCTTGCAAATTAAAGAACTATAAAAACCAGAAACTAATTAGTTCTGATAAGGTGACTTGATTTTGAGCCATCGAGGCGGGCTCGCCACTTTTTCGCAAACCAAACTGTTACAAAATAACGATTGGACTATTAAGTAACGGGAGTGAATATAAGTAAGTGAAAAAAATCTGTATGTGTACAATTTCTTATATTTATTGGGAAAGAACAAAAATATCGTATGCAAATTAACGAACTATAAATAACAGTAACTATTTAGGCTTGATAAGGTGAAGAGCCTCCGCGCTTTTGAGGCGGGCTCGGCACTTTTTCGCAAACCGAACAGTGACAAAACACCGATTGGACTATTAAGTAACGGGAGTGAGTAATACATGCACGCTGCGCCACAAAAAATGGCTTCGAATTTGTTAACACCGGTAAAAATAATGGATAGATACAAAGTGGATTCGGACGACGACACATCAGAAGACCATAGAAAGAGGAACAGAGAAGAAGAGGAAGAATTGTTCCAAAAAAGTAAAAAAGTGTCTAGATCGCCTAACAAAACCCGTAACGAAGATAATAAGCTCGATCAAATTATTAAAATGATGCATGACTTAACCACAGAAACAAAAAATTTAACAACGGAAGTAAAAGAGATAAAGAATGAACAGAGAAAGTACTGGGAGGAATTAAACGACCTGAAAACAGAATTGGAGAAAGTTAAACAAGAAAACCAAACTAAACACAAGGAGAAGGAAGAAATGAAAAAAGAACTAAACTATATGAAAATACGTGTACAAAGACTAGAAAAGGAAAGGAAAGTAAATAATGTTGTAATACAAGGCTTGCCAATAGATACAATCGATAGAAATGCACTGAAACAAACTGTAGGAAACTTCATGGAAAAAGAAATGAATATCAATGTTCAAATCGAAGAAGTTATCAAACTGGGAGAAAAAACATGTTTGGTCAAACTACAGAACAAGTTTGAAAAAGAAAAGATCATGCAAAATAAAGCTAAACTAAAACACATAAAAGGCAATAAAGTATATATAAATAATGACATAACAAAAGAAGAACTACAAACACAGAAAAAAATAAGACAAGTCGCAAATGAAGAAATTAATAAGGGTAAAAGTGTTACAATAAAATATAATAAATTAATAATAGATGGAAAAACACACAAATGGAATCAATACAGCAACCAGCTAGAAGAAGACCAGGGAAATCCAAAAAACTAACAGAAGATGAAAATACACAAACAAAAGCACAAATCACGACAGACAAGGCACAGAAAAAGGAATTGAGCAAGGACGAA
The DNA here is from genome assembly GCF_917563875.1 of Diabrotica virgifera virgifera. NCBI lineage: Eukaryota > Metazoa > Arthropoda > Insecta > Coleoptera > Chrysomelidae > Diabrotica > Diabrotica virgifera. Next base: position 64,649,576 of record NC_065445.1, on the reverse strand, counting down.
AATAGAAATAGAGCAAAAACGAAAGATAAACATGAAATAGACATAAGAGAGAACATATTTATAGGTGCATGGAATGTAAGAACCCTACACGAAACCGGCAAATTGGAGCAGGTAAGCCAAGAGATTGATAAGTACAAATTAGACATTGTCGGACTAAGCGAAACAAGATGGAATGGTAGTGGATCAACCCGAGTAGGTGACCAACAGCTAATGATATATTCTGGGAATACGGATGTAAATGACAAACACGAAAAGGGAGTGGCAATACTGCTAGCCCAAAAGGGGAGAAAGGCTCTAGTAGAGTGGGAACCAGTGTCAGAAAGGATTATTTGGGCGAGACTGAAGGCAAGATATTATAACATAATAGTAATAAATGTATATGCTCCCACAAATAAAAACGACGAAAATGAGAAGGAAGAATTTTACGAGCAACTACAAACAACGTTTAATAAGATTAATAATAAATATAGAAGAGATATAAAAATAGTAATCGGAGACTTTAATGCAAAAATAGGAAATGATAATAAAGGACATGAACATGTGATGGGAAAGGAGGGAATCGGAGAGAGAAACGACAATGGAAATCGATTAATCGAATTTTGTGAGCAAAATGAACTTTTAATAGGCGGAAGCATCTTTAAACATAAGCGGATACATAAGGAAACATGGAAATCACCGGGAGGGAGATACAAGAATCAAATAGACCACATAATAATTGAATATAAATGGAGAAGCTGGCTGCAAGATGTCAGGAGCTTAAGAGGTGCTGATGTGGGATCAGACCACATGCTAATCAAAGCGAGACTAAAAATGAAATTAGCCAGAGATAAAAACCAAAAAATCAGCAGAAGGAACAAGTACAACGTTGATGCCCTAAAACAAGAATGTATAAGAAATAAATTTAGTGAGAAACTGGCAATTAACCGAACAGTATCACAACAAACTGGAGAGTCAGTCGAAGAAACATGGAAATATTTTAAAGAAGTGATGATGAATACAGCAAAAGAAACAATCGGATTAAAAAGAAGACAAAATAAAAAATGGATTACCAAAGACACTCTACTACTGATAGAAGAAAGAAAAAAGATCAAAGAAGAAATTCTACAAAAGGAAGGATCGGAAGAAGAGAGGGCACTTGAAAGGAAATACAAGGCAAAAAACGCAGAAGTAAAAAAACAAGCCAGAAAAGATAAAAGAAACTATATAAATGAGATGCTAAATATATCAGAAGAAGCAGCGAAAGAAAACGACTTACGAACACAATATACAATCATACGAAACTTAACAGGAAAAGCACAACGAAATATACGAGAAGTAAAGGATAAACAAGGAAATAGAATAAAAAATGAGAAAGAAATAATACAAAGATGGAAGGAATACTTCGAAGAGATATATGCTAAGCATGAAATAACTCAAATCATAGAAGATGAAGTAGAATCACCAGAGCTAGAAGTGAATATTGGAGAAATTACAATGGAAGAAATTGGAAACACTCTAAAACTACTAAAAAATGGCAAAGCCGCAGGAATCGACAATATACCCATTGACATAATAAAAGCAGACACCGAGCAGTCAGTAGAGATGCTACATACACTTTTGAATAAAATATGGACGGACGAAGAATTGCCAAAGGAGTGGAAAGAGGGATTGATTATAAAAATACCCAAAAAAGGAGACCTGAGCAAATGCAACAATTGGCGTGCAATAACACTACTAAGTGCCACATCCAAAGTGCTGACCAAAATCATTTTGGAAAGATTGAAGCCGGAACTAGATAAAAAACTGAGAAACAACCAAGCAGGCTTCCGTTCCAACCATTCCACTATTGATCACATTTGCACCCTTAGAATTATCTTGGAACAAACAAATGAATGGAATAAAGATATAGATGTGAGTTTTATCGACTTCGAGAAGGCCTTTGACCGTGTAAATAGGGCACAGATGTGGAAAATCCTTAGATTATATGGGATACCACAAAAAATCATAAACTTTATTAAACTCTTCTACGAAGGATACAAAGCCAAACTAGAACATTCAGGTGAAGTAACAGAAGAGATATCCATAGAAAGTGGAGTCAAACAGGGTTGTGTACTATCCCCTACCCTATTTCTTATTATGATAGATTGGGTAATGAGGAAAGTAATCGACGATCGAACAGGCATCAGGTGGAACCTTTTCAAACAGCTAGAAGATCTCGAATTTGCAGATGACATCTGCCTTATAACTGAACACCGAAATCATATGCAAGCAAAAATTGACAAATTGGCACAGTACTCCGACACGATCGGACTTCGAATAAACACAGAAAAAACTAAACTTCTAAAAAATAATAACCATCCAAATAATAAAATAATGATAAACGGTAAAGAAGTAGAAGAGGTAGACAAGTTCACATATCTGGGATCTGTCATGGAAAGGAGCGGGGGGTGTAAAAAGGATATACAGACGAGAATAACAAAGGCGCAACACGCATTCAACGCTTTAAATAAAATTTGGCAAACAAACGAAATATCGGAAACAACAAAAATTAAAATCTTTAACAGTTGCATTAAAAGTATACTGCTCTATGGAGCAGAAACATGGAAACAGGACGAAAATACAACTAAAAAACTACAAACATTTGTAAACAAATCTCTAAGAAAAATCCTAAAAATATACTGGCCAAATAAAATAACTAATACAGAACTATGGGAAAGGACAAAGCAAACTAACGTATCTACTACAGTCAAGGAAAAAAAATGGAAATGGATCGGCCACACTTTAAGGAAAGACCAAAGCAGCATAGCAAGACAAGCACTTGAATACCAACCAGAGGGAAAAAGAAAGAGGGGCAGACCAGACAACAGCTGGAAAAGAACAACAACGAGAGAACACGAAAAAATTGGACCAAGATGGGGCGAAGTCAAAAAGAGAGCAAAAGATAGAAGAGAATGGAGGGAATTAGTTCACAATTTATCCAGAGAATAAAAACAAAAGAAGATGCGCTGTCCCGGCCAGACAGCAATCTTACACTTTTGGCCAAGAAACGCATAAGCGCCCAATACTCCACAAGGAGGGATGGAACGAGAGAGAGAGAAACTTACAAACTTTAGCAATTGTCAAAAACCCTCTTAATGCTACAACAACTGAGTTGAAATTTTCTCCTTTTGAAATTAACATTAATAGCTTTGAAATAAAATTTCTGGATTTAAAAAACAAGGAGGTATGGAGCTCTAAATGCGAACGTCTTTGTGTTGAATTGGAAATGTTGGAGAAGAAAAAATATTCACAACACAAGAAGTGGTCTGCTTTGAATGACCTGGAGAAGGAAGACATGATCAGTTTCAACGCTTGAAATAATAATCCTGATTCTTATGATCGGCTAAAAATGCTCGTATTTGCTGTTCTTTCCATTTTCGGTTCTACATATCAACATAAACAAAATTGGATATTGTGCCAAAAATTTTGTAAAAAATACAGTGTTGTAGGAAATAAAACTCTACAAAACGAAAGAAAATATAGGTTTCTACGATGATTAAAAACGAAGATATCGCCAAAAAACGAAAAAACACATTTTAATTTGTTGGGGGGTTAGAGGTTTAAACATTTTTTTTGGTCGAATACTTTTTGATGTAGAACGTGTGGCTCTTTTATTTTTGGAATAGCGCTGGGAGCTTTTTTCACTATGTTAACCTACTGACTAGACCCTAGCGCAGATTTTTTGGCTCCCAATTTTTTTTCAATTGTTGTAATGTTCATATTTGGCTCTTTGGCTAAAAAGTTTGCCGACCACTGATCTAAACAATGGTGAGGTTGACCTTCACAAGTGTCACAGTAAGTTACTACTTTTTTGACCCGATTTTTTGTTGTTTTTCCGAATCTTCTCTTTATAACAACCTTTACTGTATTTTTTCATTTTATTATATGGATTTTTCACCAAAGTATGAATTTGCATCGCTTTCGAACAGAACAGAATGACCGCCTGAATGACCACTTGGCACCACAGGAATAAGTATGTCAGCTACGTCCCGGCGGTCGTATTTGACCGCTGACATATTTTTTCAAAAATTGGGACTAATAAATAAAATTGGTGAAACATTATTAATGGAAGTATTTCAGTTTGTTGCCACATCCACTTTTTTTAACTTGGCACCATGGACTTTTTTAAACATTTTTTTGTGGCAGTCTACCTTAATACAGTACAGTTAATACAGCTGATCTATTATTTGTCAAAACTTTCTATATTCAAAAGTCAAATAAGTCAGGAAATATCAATCTGAACCATCTTTTCTTTTCTATATCCAGTTTCTATACGCTCTGAGCTTCGCTGGTGGCGCTCCTAGCGGATTACTAATTCAACTTTCACTGGTAATTTTTAATTTTATTATTTTATTGTTATCGCTTAATATTTACAACGCAAAAAAGTAATTAAATTGTAATCGATTTTTTTAAGATTTTGCTAATCATTTTGACGTTCTATTGATAAAATATGAATTTCTTACTTCGGATACTTTCACAATTATCGTGTAGATGGCGCTAAGATTATTAGAATAATTTATAATTACATATTACGGAACAGTAAAAAAGTATATTTAAGGTAAAAATATATACCACAGCTTTGACCAACTAATATTTTTTATAATTAATGTTTTTAATTTTAATTTCAAATTAATCACTTTGACATTTATGTCAAATTTCCGGTAAAGGTTCAAATGTGATCAACTCAATTTGGATCCCACGTGTTGGGAAACCTGTATACCTTACCTTAGGGCATTATCCTGTTTGCCATGTGACCATCACAGACCTTTTTATTGAAGTATGCACTTTTAAGGCATCTATATTTTATGTAAAGGGTTTTTACCCAGATATTTTTCTTTTGTGGCTCAGCTAGCATCCAGTTTATCGAACACTGATGATGATTTTTTATAAAAATCGAAAACGTTTTGTTGTGATGTAGCCCTTTTAAGGGATTTTTAATAAAAAAAAAAAAAAAATTTATACTTTTTACAAAGGATTTCTTTCCAATTTTGTGATTGATGGTATACAGCCAACTACAGGAAAACTTTTTCTTTTTCTTGTGGATTTTGTCAAATAAATGTTACCAATTTATTCTAAAATGCCACCTTCGTTCGATTACAGAGTAACAGTGTGTTCCGAACAAAAGTGCTTCATAAAAACACTTTATAATCCATTTATTCAAATTAAATGAAACATATTGTGTATTTCTTTAGGTTAGCATTAATAGAAATCTTCAAATATTATTTCTACCCGTATATAATAAAATATGTCTGGTGGCTGTAATTCCAGTGTACTCGGCAAAGTGATTCTAAAAAAGAACATACCTACCACCTAAATATTTCGTGTTGGTATCATGCGACGATTGAGACGTCACAGGCTATGACGCGGATGACGTGCAACGGTTAGTAAATTAGATGAAGTATCTGTGTCTATTAGTATGTTGGAGTTTACTGTATATTAATAATATAAAATATATATTGAAAAATGAGCTAATCAGAATATGAATATGCACATTTGCCAGAAAGCAGCTCACAAGGAAGAAATCAGTTGTAAGTGATAAGTAGAAAAAGGATATATTTTTTTGCTCTCACTGTGTTATTTTCAATTTTTGATTGCATTTGAGTGTAAAAATACAACACTGCTCGAATTATCTCGAGTGTGCACAGTTTAGCATGCTTGAGTTAACTCGAGTGTGCACGTTAAGGGATTAATGGATGGCCCACAAATAAAAATGTTTGTAACTGAACCAAAATTAATATACATTTCAGATTGTCTCATTAACTCTAAACATTGACTAAAACTTACTTTCTTTGCCAATGTTGGACAATAATTTTGATTTTTTCATACTTCTATAAGGTTTTTCATGATGAATCTCAGTTGAAGCTGCTATCTGTAAATTTACATCTTTGTCAGAGTCTAATTCTTCTATATTGCAAGTTTTAAATCGAGTTTCCCATCCATGATTTACTACTAAATTATGTTCATTGGGTTCTTTTTTGATTTCTGTCTTAACTCTTTGCTGGGTAATGAGGGGGAATGGGCTCAATGGGCTACATTCTAACTTATGTTCTTCTATTTTAATATCGTCTGAACCATATGAGTCTAGTAAAGAATCCTGTGTGTCATTACTTTCAAACGTGCATTCTTCCAGTTCTGATTTAATTTGTACATTAACATTAACATGTTGCTCTAGGGTTAGGGAATCTCCATCTTTTTCATACATTAAAACATTTTGTTTACTTTTTGTATCTTCATTTGACTCCATTTCGAATTTAAACTAAATTACTGGCTCCAATCTCCAATATGTAAAAATGTTCTATAATTTTGTCAAGGAATTGTAATTGTAAATAGCATTTTTATATTATACTTCTTGTTTTCAGGTTGCGTTTTGCTTTCAATTTTTTCCTGGGCCCGGATTACGTGCACTCGATACGCATCGTATCCGCCATGTTTTACTGTAGCGCCTTATGGGAAAACATGGCGGATACGATGCGTATCGAGTGCACAGTATATAGGTTTATACAACAATCAGTATAGTCACTTGCCGTGAAGTACGTTATGAAAAAATGTTCCATTTTTCCCACTGCGCATCGAGACCTTGCAGCCGGACGCAAGCGCATAACAGCGTGTGTTATACTGCTCAACATTATTTTTGATACACTGCTCGAAAATAAATAGGACAAATTTGAAATAGATTTTTCGAAATAAGGAATACTTTTCTACAATTAACGTTTACGAAGCTCTTGACAATTTATCGATAGTTTCATAAATAATTATTACTGTTGTTCTGAAGACTAAATGTATCAGCTTTAATGGATTCATTGAGATAATAAGTGCGTTCGCGGGTGCCTGTCGGCGACAAATTAGCAGCAAAACGCATGCGCACTTTAAAATTATATAAATAATATCGTTAATAGATAAATATACAAGGTATATTTACCTATTATAATTTAATAATTAGTTATTAATATTAATTAAAAGTAAATATACCTTGTTTATTTATCTATTAACGATATTATTTATATTAAATGAGGTTAGAAATTGTCGGCGACAATTTGTCAACTGTACCCGCGAACGCACCTTATGTACCTACGATTTTCAACTAAATAATTTTTTCTATATAAACAAAATTTTAGTCTAACAATGGGCTCTACTTTATCTTCATTGGTCTTCTTCTTCTAATGCCTACTCCACTAATGAAGGTTGGCTATAACCACTGCAAATTAGTTTCATTATTAGCGAATATATTTATGGATTTCTAAAGAAATATTGTTTTCACTCAGTTTTGAAAAAAATGTGAAAGCGTTGAATTATATACGTCCGTCTGTCCGTAAACACAACTCCTCAGTCATTAAACCAGATAGAATGACAAATGAGGTGTCGGATGAAAGCTTATATAATCCAAGGATGGTACTAAAGGTGAGATATTTGGCAACCCAAACAGCACAAGTACATCCCTGGGACGTACCCGGGATGTACCACTAGGACATTCGTACCTCCTGAGGGCGTACGTTTCAGGTCCTGGGAAATCCTCGGTACGTACCGAGAACGTCCGATGTTACAAAATCATCCGTGCCCAGGACGTCCGACCGAACTCTCCTGGGGACGTCCGACTAAAACCTCCTTGGGACGGTCGTCCAAAACCTCCTTGGAACCTCCGACCAAACCTTTTTAGGACATTATGTAAAATGTTTTCAGAAATTTTAAACATGGCGTTTAATTACTATTAAACAATGTTAAAAAAGTCTAAAATTATTTTATATAAATTTACTCATAATTTTTAAAGATGAAATCTGCATTTAAAATGAAAAAACACATACCTATTACATACCTATATATCAAACAATTTTTTATTAAAATTTAACAAACAATAAGACGTCTTTTTATGTTCTTTCTCCTCCAAATTTTGATAATAATTCTTTTACCTACAATCGTAGATAAAAGAATATACCTAAGTTCCTACCTTATATAAAAACACTTATGCCATGATTAAAATCGGGTTTTTGCTGAAGTATTGTATCTAGCTGTACAAATTGTTCCTCTGTCTCTGTTTGCATTAGAAAGTTGTTAATCTTTTGTAGAATGAATAGAACCTAACATTTCCTTCCTGTATATAACGGTTAATCTAATCCCTATCCTATGATTGGCCAGGCAGGGTTCTAGCTTGACATAATATGACACCGTTGCCGTATCCTCAATTTTTTCACAAACATAACCACGTCACATAAAGTTACATTTAAAAATAGCTGCTTCAATAGTTTTGAAGTACCAAAAAAATAAAGTTTGGAAAAGTAAATAGTACAATATCAGTATACTGTAAATACTGGATAGAAAAAACTCAAAAGAGGCATTTTAAATCAAAGTTCATTAAAATTGTTACAAAAAAAGATAAATAAAGATCAACTGTATAAATGTTTTTAAATCAAAAGATAATTTAAATTCTTTTTATTAATGATTACTATTAAGACATTAATTGAAATTTAAATTATTCAGTAGATTATATTCAAAGTTAACCAACACTGTTATAAAAAGGAAGATCAACTGATATAAATGAAGATAAACTGTATAAGTTTTGTTTAGATTATAAATCTATCTCTATATATTAATCTTACTATTCTTGTATATTATACCATTGATTGGAATTATACAAGAATCAAACAATTAAAGTATGGCAACACTGCAAATGGCAAATAGGTTATTAGATCCATTCATTCCTGAACTGGTCTGGATTCGTAATTCCTAGAGACGTCCGATTAAGGTCCCATTACATTCTGACTTAGCGGTACCTGAAACAGACGTCCGTAATCGTACTTCCTGGGGACGTCTGGATTTGTAATTCCTGGGAACGTCCGATTGAGGTCCCCGTACATTCGGACTTAATTGGGACCTGAAACGGACGTCCTCGGGATGTCATGTGCTATCTGGGAAAGGACTTCCAGTTTTAAAAATGCAATCGGAAATACGGTTTTAAATTCTACGGGATAGTACAAGCGATATATTATTCGACGCGCCGTAGCAAGAGGAGTCTTCCTTCTTGTAGGTAGGCTTTAAAGACTGTTTCTTCTTCAATATTAGCCTCCTAAATTGTTTAAATTATCGCACCATCTTTTTCTTAGTCTGCAAATACCTCTTCATCCATTTGGTGACTTATCTCGTGCTATTCGTACTATCCTATCCTCTGCCATTCTACTAATGTGTTCGTTCCACTCCAGTTTCCGTTTTGTCACTCATCCGCATTTAGGTATGTCTTCTACATTGCATGATCTTCTTATGTTTTCGCATCTCTCTCTATCCAATAGACTTTTCCCTGATATTCGTCTAAGTATTTTCATCTCGGTTGTTTCTAGTAGTCGTCTCGTTTTAGATGTTTCAGGTCTTGTTTCTGCCGTGTATGTCAATATAGGTCGAAATGCTGCTTTATAGATTCTTGCTTTTGTGTCTTGTCTTAGGTGTTCGTTCTTCCAGATTGGATGAGATTATGAGATCCCAGCGCTTTGCTTGCTTTTAAGCTTTCTTGTAGTACTTCCTCTTCAACATCTCCGTAACTGGGTATATCTATTCCCAGATATCTAAACATTGCTTCCTGCTTTAATATTTTCCCATCAATTTCGATTTTACCTCGTAGTGGGTATTTAGATGTCATACATGTGTTTTTTCTGCTGATATTATCATATATTGATATTGTATTTCTTGGCTGTTGTATTGAAGATGTGTGTTAATCTGGAGATTGTCTTCTGTCTTGGCGATTAATGCGGCGTCGTTTGCATAACCTAATATTTGGAGTTTTTTGTTCCCCATTCTGTAACCATGATCTTTAAATACTGCTTCTATTATTTCGTCCATTATTAGATACATTAAAGAGCAGTGGGCTTAACGGGTTCCCTTGTCTGACTCGGCTTTGTACTGGTATAAACTGTGTTAGTTTTCCATTTATCTTTGCCTGTATTCGATTATGGAAATAGATGTTTTCGATGGTTCGTATAATATTGATTGACATGTATCTTCTATACAGTAAGTGTAAGACGTCTTCGACTTGGATGCGATCGAAAGCCTTTGTCAGGTAAAACATAGATATGCTGGTTTATTGTACTCGATGGCCTTTTCTGTGATTTGTCTTAGTACGGAAATAAATAGTACAATACTGGCGTCTACGCTACAAACGCATTCAATATGCTAAGGAAAATGTGGTCTTCACATCAGATGACAATTAAAACCGAAAGACTATTCAACAGCAACGTGAAGACTGTATTACTATATGGAGCAGAAACTTGGAAAGTGTCAAGAAAATGTATTGGACAGATGCAGGTATTCATAAATAAATGCCTAAGGAAGATTCTTAACATTTACTGGCCAAACCGTATATCAAACCAAGAGCTATGGACAAGAACTAACCAGAAACCTATGTATATCTAAGATAATATGCAAAAGGAAATGGAGTTGGATGGAGCACACACTAAGGAGACCTGACACAGACATAGCGAGGCAAGCCCTAGAATATACACCACATGGAAAGAGAAGACCAGGTAGACCCGTAGAAATGTGGAAAAGAAATTAATGCTATAGGGCTTTTCATTGATTGTCATTTGCTTCGAGCTGCTGTCATATGTTGTATAATCTGTGTATAATACTAATATACACAGAGATATGTCAACAATAGATCAGGCTAGTCATATGCCACTCAATGCATCGGGGTGTAACGCTGATATCAAGTACGGTGGTCTAGCTATCTTTGTCTGTCGTGCGAGTGTATCTACCAAGAGGGGGGAGTAATGGAACGACAGTTACACAGAGGCGGCAGCCATCATATGCTAGAGAGAGAAAGCTGAGCGCCAGTAGAGAGAGAAAGATAGACCACCAACCCGAACTGTTCTGCGTTACTCTATTTTTCGAACTGGCCTAATCTATTCTGTTATATCTATGAATATACACGGATTATACAACATATGACAGAAGCTCGAAACAAATGACTGTGAATGAAAAGCCCTATTGGGAAAACCTGGACAGAAATAAAGATCAGTGCAAAGGATAAGACAGAATGGAGGCAGACAGTTGACGCCCTATGCTCCGCATGGAGTGAAGAGGAATAAGTAATTAAGTAAGTACTGGCGTCTACGCAGGATCTTCCGGATCTGAATCCTTGTGAGAAATCTAAAAAACGAAGTACTGATGTCTTGTCAAGAGCTAATGAGAAAACTAATAAGAGGACTTTTCTATAGAGGAAAAAAATAATAATACATTCGAATTATAAATTATATTTTGAGAATTTCAATTTTACAATACCAATTTTATTTTTTACAGATATATTCCCTACAAGCATTTCAAATTCATCCTTAAAATAAAGTTTAATAGGTACATAAAATGAACTTATAAATTTCTGTTTTGAAAGGGTTGTAGATACCTACTATATACCTACTCAGATCTATACCTACTCAGCATCATATTGAGAAATCACAAAATTGTAAATATACAGTAATGAGCACTCACACTAATAACCGGCAAAATAACGCAAAAGATGGAAAACATATTAACTTGTGAGATAAAAAGAGATGAAACTGGTAGAAGTGGAACTTATCGTTATAAACGAATAAATTAACATAACCTTGGATAAGAGTTTTAACCTCCATTTTTCACTTTGAGTGATATTGGGCTAGTTTCTGGGTCCGTGTATTTTCATACACCACCACACAAACCCGCCGACACCAATGTAGTTTAGAAATAGCTATCTCTAAACTACAGTGGAACCAGCGGGCTTGTGGGACATGGTATGAAGGTACACAGACCTAGAAACTACCCCAATATCACTCACAGTGAAAAATAGAGTTAGCAGGTTAACACTCTTAGCCGACGATAACATTACATAGTTTCCCACCTTTAGATCTCTGTGACAGGAGTATTTTATAAAATTCTCCTGGCACAGTGACAGTTCTCATACTCATCTGATATGTCTAAAGGTGGGAAACTATGTAACGCAATGTTAATTTATATGTTTATATCGATAATTTCTCTCAGTTTCATCTCTTTTTACTTCAGAATGCATCCCATGTTTCCCATCTTTGGCGTTATATCCCATATTTTGCCAGTTATTAGCATGCTCATCACTGCATATTGGACTTTTTACACATAGTATCTTAGAATCCCTTGGAAGTAAATAATAAATCATGTACCTAGTTTTATTTTCATCAATAAATTCATGAAAGTATGACTGATGTTGAAAATTCATTTGACATACTGGCAAATAATTGTAATTCCTTCAGAGGAGGTGTCCCTAGAAAGAATAACATATGTTTTATATTAAAATATATTAAATTCATATTGATTAGCAGAATAAATAGAGTTTTTAGGTTTAATTCTCCTCATTCACATAATTTAATACCAGATAATGTCGCCCTACTTCCATATGCTAATGACCTAGTTTTTTATATAACAGCCTAAACCCCATTTTGGACTCCATTCACATTAACCAATATTATCAGATATTCATGAATAGTGTCACCACAATCTTCTTTAACAACATACTATTCTTTCATAGATCTGGTCGTTATCACAATATAATCCCATATATACCAAAAATTCATGCTCGAGTGAGAAATTGGAAAGCCAAGCAAAGGATAGGAAAGAGTGGAAGCTGATTCTGGAACAGGCCAAGACCCACCATGGGCTGTAGAGCCAATGCTGATACCTAAAAATGAACTCAAATATTTAGTGGTCTTTTTGTCCCGCAATCTTAACTAGAATAAGCATATTGAAAATATAATTGGAAAACTATTAAAGGCATGGCTGTGCTGCCTGGTAAGGCCCATATAGATTTTTGAAGCATCTTTATGAAACCAGCACGTAAACAATTATTATAGATTTAAAAATTAGACTCACTATGGATAGAGTAGTAAGATGATACAACGAATGCAGAGGTAACCGTCTATATTTGTTATCAATGGTTTCTAGGAACATGGTTCTTCAAAACAGATGTCAATGATTTTTAGAGTTTAGATAAAGACGGTTATGTACCAAATTCATGAAAAAAATTTACACTTTCTCAGAATCATCCAACGATTTGAAACATATACTCATACCTTCAATTATATATGTCATAGATTCCCTTAAGGCACTTTGCCACTGGTTGTAACTTCTCAATAGATGTGCCTACAGAATTACAAAATTATCATTCCAGTTTAAGAAAGAACACACCTTCAACTTGAATGTTTAATCTCAAGACATATTTCGTTTATTTTATTTTGCGTTGTTTTGCAACCCGCTTTTCAGTATTTCTGCAAAGGCCTGCTCCTCAAGATGCATATTTAAAAGTTAATGTAACAACACTGAGGACTGTTCATAGAAAGTTTATCACATTGAACAATTTCTTTTCATTCTGCAAACCTAAAACGACAGCACGTCAAAAATGATGTCAATGATATTAAATAGAATTTACGTTCTTACCGATTTTCATCCATGGGCAACAGGAAGAAACTCAAATTTTTATGGTGCCTGGAATTTTGCCACATAAATAAACGCACACATTGCCTTTGGGTTAAATTCATCATAATCCCAATTCAAAATCACCAACCTTCTTAGAAAACTGGAGAAATACCACAGTAATGCACATTAAATTCGAAGTAAACCAACTTAACAATTGCAAAATATGAGAAAACAATAATAAATAACTCTAAATAAACAACTGTTTGTTTATAAGGTTATGTTTGGAATAAATATACATAATAGGCCGTTCCAAGATGCTGTCAAAATTAAATCAATATGGCTACTGGAAGGCAAACATTGAATATTATTCTGTCAGGTTCTTATGGTTTTAGATCATTTTAGTTGTTGTACAAAGATTAATTTAACATTTTCTCTGGAAGTATTAATTTAGAAAGATAATATGCCTCATTGGTGTTGTGTTTTGAAGTGTGAAATACAAAGTAATCGTGATAAAGTTAGCTTTTACCACTTACTATCAGTGCTACATTCTAAGCACAAAACTGAACCAATTTAACTAAATAAGTTATAGTTATCATCTGAGAGACAACAACAATGGTAAAATGCAATAAAATATAAAGATTTTACTAGCAAAATGGAAATTCCCCTGTAATCATCTTATATCTGGTAAGTTACAACATTTGAACATTAACGATTTTTGAAGATGTTAACAGTCTAATCTTGTAGGAAAACCAGCCGACTTAACTGATAATAACAATCCAGATTGGGTTCCTTCAATAAATATGGGGTATATAAACACAATGAAATGAGTTCCCCAAAATCTAAAATGGGAATTAAGGTACCAAAGGAGAATTAAAAGAAAAGGGTACCTACAAGAAAAAATTGCTTTTTTATTCCTCTTGAAATGATTTATAAGACACTGGACTGTCTTATATTCTACAAATACTAGGTAGGTCTATGATTTTACACATTTTTCATTAATGATACATTACTGTTACTTTAGTAGATTTAGAAACAGTGGATAGGTAGTGGTAGATAGTAGTTATTTGGTATAAAAGCTAGTTTAGTAGAAGACAAGATTTTGTCAAATAGTCAAACATATATTACAATAGAAAAATTAACAAATACATTTTATGTCATTAACATTAACACAGGATTTTAAATATCAGCTTAAGAAATTAGCTTTATCTTGTGAAAGTATAGAAAATGATGATGCCAAAACTAAAAATTATACTGGTTTAGCAAATTACAATGTTTTTAAAATAGCTTTAAAGTATATTACACCATTTATCAAATACCATCAAAATACTGTTTTGTCACCAAGTGATCAAGTATTGCTTACTTTAGCTAAACTAAGCTTAAACTTAGATTATAAAGATTTGGGATATAGGTTTAGTATTTCACCCTACCCGGTATCAACTTATTTCAAAAATACTTTGTATATAATGTGTCTTAGGTTAAAAAAATTTGTGTTCTGGCCTGATAGATATTTTAAAGAAAACTATGCAAAATTCACTTAAAGAATCTTTTCATGGAAATACTACAGGTATAATTGACTTTGGACGAATGTTTGTATGAAACGAATTATTTATTGTTCTGAAGCTAGTTATTTGAGGCATTTTTGTAATTAACTATTCTAATTGGGAAATAAGCCACAATTTAACTTAAAAAATAATTTTATTAATCTTTCGACTTCCAAATCAGACGTCATTGTCAAAATACAAAATATTATTATTTATGCATATTATTACCTGTAAATATTTCTTCTGATTGTTAATTGTAAAGGATTGAAAAATTACCATTTATTTTATTTTTTTTTAGAATCAGCTGAGAGAAGTGGTCTACAAAAACCCAGGAAGGAAACGGAATATGTGGCTACGAAAGGCAAAAGAAAGGTTTACAAAGCAAATGTGACACATTTTTTTGAAATATTTAGGAATATCAGTAAATTGCATTAAAAAAATGTATGAAAAGATTTTGTTCAATAAAAATGTTTATATTTATCAAGGATGTATTAATTGGTATGGCCACATATCGTCAGTGATGTAATAATACATCCTATCTGTTTTTTCATGAGTTTCGTAAGAGAGACTAAAAACTTGTCTTAGGGTCACCTCCTGTTTTCATATGATATTTTTTGACTTGTTTTGTAGTAAATTAAACTATCTATGAACTACAAAACAAGTCAAAACTTACATATGAACACAGGAGGTGACCTTAAAACATGTTTTTCCATCTCTCCTACAAAACTCATGAAAAAACAGATAGGAGGTATTGTCACATCAGCAAGGATGTACAGTGATGAGTGCCCTAATAACCGGCAAAATAGCACAAAAGACGGGCAACATATTTAGTTGTGAGATAAAAAGAAATGAAACTAGTCGAGCTGGGAAATTTAGCGAAATTAACCTTTAAATTTTATTTTATATTGATTGTTTCCCACCTTTACACATATCAGAGGAGTATGTCAACTAAAACTGTCACTGTGACAGTGGTAGTTTCCAAACTCGTCTGATACGTCTGAAGGTGGTACACAATCAATACAATCTAAATGTATAAGTTAATATCGCTAAATTTCCCAGCTCGACTAGTTTCATTTCTTTTTATCTCACTACTTAATATGTTTTCCATCTTTTGTGCTATTTTGCAGGTTATTAGAGCGCTCATCACTGTATTTCTGGTATATCCAGGGAATGTCTACAAAATATATTTTGAATGTCCAAAAAACATTCGTGGACATTCATGGAATGTTCCAATAAGACATTCAAGTAATGTTTAAAATGCTGACACAGGATTTTCCTGGGATGTTCAGGAAACGTGTTTTCGGGGATATTCCAGGAATTTTTCAATGTCTGTGTACCTTCATATGGAATATTTTGGTGTTATTAGCACCGCACTCCACTTGCGATTTGTAATCAGGAAGATTGAACACATTGTTTCAAATACAAGTCAATCCATTTGTAACTAAATAATCATGGATTGACTTCTATTTGAAAGAATGTGTTCAATCTTCACGACTACAAATCGCAAGTGGAGTCCGGCGCTTAGAGCTACTTCCTCTTCGGTATTATGTATTATACTACAGAAATTAGGAACTTTCCTTCTAAATATATGTATGCATCTTGGCCATCAAACATTTTTTTAAGGGGTTACATAGGTCTTAGGGGTAAAAAAAGTGACTTTTTAAAAAAATTATATCTCGAAAACTAAAATTTATTTTTATTTATAATTGGAACATGTAAAAGTATAGTACTTAAGGTAGTCTCAAAAAAAGTTTCAGCCAAAAATATTCATTTTTGTAGAGTTTAAGTTTTTTTGCGGTGGACAGCAAAACTAAGTCCAGTCTCATTTGAAATCAAAAAGTTTCTTGTAGTTTATACCTCTGGCTAGTAAATGAACGAAGGAATTAAAAAAAATGAAATTTGAAGATTTTACATAAGTTTAAACACATTTTTGACCCCAATTTTTCTCATTTTTAAAGTAGTTTTTTTTTGATAAAACAAAAATGACCTCATCTAATAAAAAAATCTTTGTTCATTCACTAACCAGAGGTATAAACTACAAGAAATTTCAGATGAGACTGGACTTGTTATGCTGCTCACCACAAAAAAGGGCTGTTGTCGAAAAATTGCAGTCAACTCTACAAAAATGAATATATTTGGCTGAAATTTTTTTGAGTGTACTATACTTTTACATGTTCCAATTATAAATAAAAATAATTTTTAGTTTCCAAGATATAATTTTTTTAAAAAGTCACTTTTTTTACCCGCAAGACCTATGTAACCCCTTAATAACTGCCTTTCCATGCTGTAGCAAACTTAACAAATTGTTGATTTCAAATTGTAACAGTTAAGTTTTGCAAAGTATGCTGCCCTCTTGTATCTTCTGTGTTATCTTCATCATACAATTACTTCATCTAAAAACTTTCTGCGATATATTCATTTTGTTGCTAAAATTATTTCCTGATCCATGGGTTGAATAAGCGATGTATTTTTTGGCAAAAACATACAACTAAAGTTGCCATGTTTTGATCATAGAATATTTTCAGAGGGATGAGCAGGAGCGTTGTCTAAAATCAAAAAACATTTCACCTCTTCCGGCAGATTCTCAGTTTCTTCTCTTGAAATTTTTTCACTGCAGGTACAGTCGGAGAAATGAAAGAGTACCCATGAACGATCACATATTATTAACATAATTAATCTATCTCTATCGTTTGTTATTTATAGAAAAAGAACAGCAAATACAAAATATGTGATTGTACCTGTTTGACGTGACCGTTCATGGGTATTCTTTCATTTTTCCGACTGTACAAATTCTTTAAAAGGTCAATTTTTTAAGATATCTGGGGTGAACCACTATGATGAAATTATTTATTTTTATAGCTCCACAATTATATACAAATCCTACCTCAAAATATTTGTAAGAATTTAAACTCTTGAATGCCTTCATTTGTTGACCTGTGTAAAAACTATTACTAAGCTCCAAATACAAAAAAAACTATGTCCATGTAAGTAACTATATTTGTCCATGTTGTCACCCTTGAAAAACTTTTTCTACTGTAGGTTAACTCATACCCCTTGAGGGAAAATGGATCTATATACCAAAAGCTTTTGAAAATATTTACCTATGTTTATTTATTCACTGCTTACAACTAAATACAGTCGTTAAAGTACTTCTACAGCTAGAAGCTACAGAAGTCAACAGCAAAATGTTCGGAAAATACAACTATAAAAAACTATTATACAACGATTAAACTATTATATAAAAACAATTATATAAACCACTATTTTATAACAACAATAACTATTTTATAAAAAAACTATTAAACGTAAAAAACTTAAGAAACTCAATGCGGTACAAATATAAATAATTTCAATGTTTGCCTTCCAGCTTTCAATTAGTGTCATAAACGTCAAATTCTTGAAATGGCCTATACATAAATAAACCAGATCTACTCACTGTTGCCAAATGTCACCAATTTAGATATACTACATTCGCTCTCGCGAGATTTTTTTTGAGACATTCGGAATAGGAAACGTACAACACAAAAATTCCTACCTCACACTATTAACTGCTAAAATCAACTCAAATCAACTTAATCTTTCATTAAAAAAAGAAGAATTATTAGAAATAGTGGGAGTGTCTACTAATCTCATTATATTTTGTGAAGTTTATTTCTACAAAATATTTTTATTTTGTACAATAAATAATTTTCTCATTTGCTATCAATACATTATAATGGTTTAAATAACTAAATATTGATTGGCGTAAGGTTTATGTTATTTTTATGTCTGTTTACTATTAATAATATTGGATATGAGCAGGTCCGTTGGTTTTGTAGTAATTTCCAGTCACTTCTGACAACTGAATTTTTCAAAAAAGAAATTACTAACGTCAGTGTCAAAAAAAATCTCGCGAGAGCGAATGTAGTATAGTTACTTGTGATTAATTGTTTGAATACATTCAATCAATAATCAGAAAATATTATTTTTCAAATTTTATACAAGTGTGTACGTAAAGGATTTTACCATTTATGAATTTAATTTTCAGCTTTTTGAAAAAAATCGATAATCATAATTATTTTATTATAATTTTGGAATATTCTTTATCGGAATATTTTAAATCTTGCAACAGCAACATTTTCCTCCTAGTCTACTGCGCAGTCTGCTAGGAGTTTCTGCAAGCGCAGGAACCGCATAAAAACTAGAGTGAACTAACTGTTTCGAATAGCAAAAAAACTGTGTCGAGTGTACGTAATCCGGGCCCAGGGCCTGATTTTTCAAAACAAATGAAATGACAGTTGATGACTGGTGCTGACAGTCGATAAAGGCTTTTCATTTGTTTGGAGCTTCTGCCATAGGGCTTTTCATTCACAGTCATTGGGTGCATTCAGCAGACACAATCGCTAACTAATCGATTAGTGATTTTCTGCTGAATGCCACATAAATTGTGACATTCAGCATGTAAATCACAAATCGATTACTAATCGATTAGTTAGCGATTGCGTCTGCTGAATGCACCCATTTGTTTCGAGCTTCTGTCATGTGTCATTTAATATTAATATATCTACGTCATACGTTATTGGTATTGCCAAGAGAAACCAAAGACGTATGACGTAGATATATTAATATTATGTGACACCTGACAGAAGCTCGAAACAAATGACAATCGATGAAAAGCTCTATATGTCGTATACGTATACTCCGTGCCAGGGGCGGATCCAGAATTTTTTTGGAGGGGGTCATTGATCTTGTGGGTGATTTAATTACTTTTCTCTGATGCAAGATCACTTATAGCTCCTTACCACGGTCTGCGATTCTACGGATCATCACGCACAGCCGACGACTACGGACACCTATTTATGTTTACGGAGTTAGACTACAAAGCAATGACTGACTCTATAGCGCAAGTTAGATGAAACATATTATACTACCACTCTTCCTGAACATGTTGTGACAATAAATGCTAAAACACCTGATTCTTATAGGAAAATAATAAATTACATGAGAGAAGAAAAAATAGTACACCATAGCTATCAACTCAAACAAGAAAGAGCATATAGAGTCGTCCTAAGAGGTTTACACCATTCTATACACCATTGTGCAATGCACTCGATGTCAGGCATACGGACACTCTATACTGTTATAAACCTTATAAATGTGTTAAATGTGGAGGATCACACGACACCAAAAGCTGCACAAAGCCGAAAGACACACCTGCAACATGTACTCTTTGCAAGGGCAACCACCCAGCTAACTATAAAGGCTGCACTGTTTATCGAGACTTATTAAAAGCAAAGAACAGGAATAACGACACAACTGGACCTAGAAACACACAAGGATACATAAATCCCAATCCAGCACTGCACCAAATGACTCAACAATATGCGCAAAATGGAATCAATTATGCTCAAGTAACCTCAGGAAACATCAACAGACCAAATAATGGTGAAGATTTAACACACATGATGACAAGCTTCTTAAATGAATTCAAAAATCTATTTAATCAACTTCTGAACCAAAATAGCATGATCCTGAACATGCTAACAACAGTCATTAGTAAAATAACGAATTAATGGCTCCATCAATTAGAATAGCCGCCTAGAACGCCAACGGGCTACCAAACCATGTACAGGAAATCACAGCATTTTTAAAAGTAAATAAATTAGATGTTCTTCTCATCTCAGAATCACACTCAACCGAAAGAACAGTAGTAAAAATCCCTTTATACACAACGTACCTTACTCATCATCCTGATGGAACTGCTCACGCAGGAACAGCAATTAGTATTAAATCTTCTATTAAACACTATTTCCTACAAAATTACGCCACACCTAAAATACAAGGAACCATACAAAAATAGAAACATTTACATGGCCACTTGCCATTGCAGCAATTTACTGTCCTCCTAGACACTCCATATCAATTGAAGAATACGAGACCTTTTTTCAAGAACTAGGACCCCGATTTATAGCAGCTGGAGACTGGAGCGCCAAACACACCGTATGGGGATCGAGGCTTATAACACCAAAGGGTCGAAATTTATTGGCGTGCTAGAGAAATAATTTAAACTTCCTTTCGACAGGTCAGCCAACGTATTGGCCGACCGATCAAAACAGGATTCCTGACCTGCTAGACTTTGCCGTTATCAAAGGTATCTCAAATATACATTACAAAATAGAACCCAGTCTTGATTTAAGTTCAGATCACACCGCAATAATCATAACAATTAGTACAACTGTAATTTGGAAGGAACCTGTGGTGAAACTCTGCAATAAAAGAACCAACTGGGAACAATTTCAAGCTATTATTAACACAAATATAAACTTAAAACATCGAATTAAAGAACCCCATGAAATAGAAAAAGCAGTGCAACATTTAACAGAAGTAATACAAGATGCTGCATGGAAGTCAAGTCCAGATGATAAAAAAATTACCACCCATGATCATAACATTCCTTTACAAATTAAAGAAATTTTAAATGAAAAAAGAAGAGCTAGAGCCAAATGGCAGCGGTCAAGGAATCCCCGGGATAAAACACAATTAAATCGGTTAACACATCAACTGCGTACAGCTTTAATCCAGGCCCGTAATGAGACTTTTAAATATTACATCTCCAACCTCACACCTAATGATCATTCATTATGGCAAGCATCTATTCCACCAATTAGAAAATCGAATCTAAGCTGGGCAAAAACTGATGAAGAAAAATCAAACACATTAGCACAACACCTCGCCCAGGTATTTAGTCTACATACAGAAGTCAATGCTGAAGATGAAGAAGTATACACATTTCTCGACGCTCCTTGTCAATTATCACTACCACTGAAACCATGTACACCAACAGAGATCTGGAAGACCATAAATAAAATAAACCCTCATAAGGCTCCAGGTTATGACTTAATTAATGGTGATGTACTAAAGCATTTGCCTAGAAAAGCGATAGTCCTGCTAAGTATTGTATATAACAGCATGATAAGACTGTGTCACCTTCCTATTCAATGGAAATACGCACAAATAATTATGATTGCGAAACCGGGCAAACCGCCTACAGAACCCTCCTCCTATCGTCCTATAAGCCTTCTACCAATAATGTCAAAAATTTTCGAAAGACTTCCGGAGTACCTCAAGGTAGTGTCCTCGGTCCCTTCCTTTATCTCCTTTACACCGCTGATATACCTGCTGATGATGACATTACTATGGCCACATTTGCCGACGATACAGGAATCCTTACATCAGACGATAACCCAGATAGAGCTTCTAACAAACTGCAAAACTATTTAAATTCACTTCAAACATGGTTAACAAAATGGAAGATTAAAGTAAACGGTGAAAAGTCTTCACAAACTACGTTCACAACAAGAAGGATCGACTGTCCACAGGTTCATATTAACAACATTCCTATCCCCTTAAAATCAGATGTCAAGTACCTGGGACTCCATTTGGACCGAAAGCTGACATGGAAGAACCATATCAAAACCAAGAAAGCTCAACTAAATTTAAAAGTCAGACAAATGTATTGGCTGCTAGGTAAAAGATCCCAGTTATCATTAGAAAACAAAGTATTATTATACAAAATTATACTAAGGCCGATGTGGAGTTATGGTATAGAGTTATGGGGCTGCAGCAAACCGAGCAACACTAAAATACTGCAAACTTTTCAATCAAAGACGCTGCGCATGATAGCGAATGCACCATGGTACGTTTCTAATATAACTATCCATAATGACCTTGGGATACCATTCATCGAAGATGTTATTAAACTACAGGCAAACAAAGCCCAAGAAAGAAATTTCGCCCATGAAAGTCAAACTATTCAACAACTCTACCAGCCGCCACTTGTGGGAAGAAGACTGAAAAGGACATGCCCAGAGGACCTAACTGATTAGGTGTATTGGAGAACCATCGATGGATGGTGCCCAAAGCATGCCAGGATTCAAGACTTTGCTACTATTTGCTAAATACTCTGTGTTGTAATTGGAGTAGATTGTAAATTTGCACTTAATAAAATGAAAAAAAAAATGTATTTTATTTTTAACAAAATGTGTTGAAAATTATCAACTTGAAAAAAAAATAATCGTTGATCAAAAATAAATTTTGGATCATTTTTGGATATGCTTTATAATAGTCCGGGAGGTAGTGTAAAATTTGACCGGGGCATTTTAGCATGGGTGTTTTTCTTTATTGAGTTAGGTGTTCCATTAAAAATATGTCAGCCGGCCGAAAACCGGGGCTTTTAGACAAAACAAGATAAAATATGAAACTAGATGGAAAAATCCTACAACTTATATGTCAAATATTTATCTCCGTGGCTTACATCCATCATGGCCTAAAATACCTCGCTCCTGGCTTTCACCCAGGCAAGCCGGGTTCCATTTCCCACGTTGGAAGTTTTTTTTTTGTTTTTAAAACTGACATTTTGATTTGAAAAATAATTATTTTTACAATACCACGTTTTTAATATTTATACGACACAATATAAAAAGTCTGTATGTCCTTTATAGAATCGTAAACTATGCATTTGATCATATATGTAATATGATGACCTCAAGAAAAGTTGTTGTGTTGTACATGAACCCGGGAAGGTTTCTGAGTTAATACGACCAACCTAAGTAATCACTATTTACGCAGACACCACAAAAAACTATTGTTTATTAGAAAAAAAGAATGTGTGTGTGTACTTTGTACGCACGTAATAAGTTACACTTCTATTATGTAATTTCAACGAAATAAATATACTTAACAGTTACAATACAAAAAATTAACAATAATTACCAAAAATTAACCAAAACAATAACAATGCCAAAAAATAAAAAAATATTTGAATCGTCCGGGATTTGAACCCGCTATCTCGCGATCTCTCGATCTCTGGTCCAATGCTCTACCAACCAGGCTATCAAGGCACGTGTTATTGACGTTTCGGATATACTTATAATTACACATAACGGTGACAAGTGAAATATAAAAATTACACTTTTATAAAAAAGAACTTTTTTTATAATACTTAAAACCTTTTTATTATTTATAGGCAAGAATATAAAATAATTTAACGATAAACGATTTAACGATAACATGCTTAAAATTCCAAAAATTACACTCTAAAAAATTTTTTATAATATCACGGTTTTGTTATTGTACACAACATGTTTGGAAAGAATAATTAACTTATAAAATATGATTTTTTAGTAGGTGTATTAACTGTTATTTATAATTATGATTCCAAAAATTACACTAGTATAAAATAGTATTTTTTATAATACCACGGTTGTTTAAAATGGTATATATAATTTTAAGTATATAAACTTTTAATTATTTATTAAAAAAATTTAAAAAAGATACGCAACAGCTGGGTTCCAACTGAGGACCTCTCGATTTGCAGTCTAATACCACTGAGGCAACATCAATTTGTAGATATCGATTTATTAAAATATCATTGCATTAATCACATTTTTAAAATAGGTTGAAATAAAAAAAAATCGATTTATCCATATAGTGTGATTGGTCAGTGGGGTAAATGCTTGTAAATCCGTTATAAGTAATAGATAGTAATAAAAGTTAATAACAAAATTGTAGCCAACTTTGATTACAGATTGATAATCAGCAATCGTAAATTGTAAGTTTTAGACAATTATTCAGTTATGGCTTACTTAAAATTTATAAAGATTTAGACCCCTAATTATTAAAAATTTTGCTCTGAAAAATAATATTATCTCGAAAACTAATAAATTTACGCATAGGGAATGTTATACAAAAATTATAGTATGGTAATGGTACTTTTCGATAATGATATAAAATACAGGGTGCTCTATTTAAAATTACTGAGAAAATAATGTACTTGCGTTTTGACTCACCCTGTATTCAATATAAAGAAAATTAGCAAAACAACCATTTTCGAAAATTTTGACAATAAATAAAAAATATGACGTCAATAAACCATCGACCTTGTGCTTGCTTTTATTTATACAGGTAGTTAAACTTAATACGATTTTCATATAAAATTGGTTATAACTTTGTAAATACCCCGTATAACATACCAAACCTTTATATTTTTGTAATCGAAGTTACGAAGATTTCGAATACAGGGTGTTCTATTAAAAAAAAACATAAGTTTGGTCTGCCACTATGTTATCGAACACCCTGTAACATTCTAACTAATTTTGTAATGTGAAGCTCAAAGTTCGCTACAATTTTTGTTATTAAGTTTTATCGCTATACATTACTATAACGGATCTACGGAGCTTCACCCCACTAATTATTAATCACCCTGTATAATAGCCGTAAAATATTGCATTGTTAGCTAGTTCTAAGCTATCCTGAAAATTTCAGGTGTCTAGGTAGCCTAGAACTATTTTTAAAATGAATTATAAAATTTGCGGAGTCCGTGACACCAACGAAGCCAAGTATATAAAAAGTTTTAAAATAGATATTTTATTATTTTACGCCCAAGGAAGACAAATTCAAAGATACAAAAATTATAATAAATAATACATTTACTAAAAAACACTAATATATTATTTTAATGGCTTATTGGCGCTGATACATAATTTGAAAGATTAGCAACTAAACGTCATACTGTCTGTGTGCGCATGCGCGCAGATTTATGAAAATTTTTTACTCTCAATCGCGCTTAAAGAAGTATAACTTCAAAAAGAAACTATAAAATTAAGAAAAAGTTTGTCTAAAAAAATAAAAAATAATGTAGCGGTGGGGGGCAACCCCCTTTTCACTTAGATTGGTCGTACCAATTCAGCAACCTTCAGTCATGTACAACAACTTTGCTTAACCCGGCATTGGTCGCTATATGAGATTTTCTCTCACGATTTCAGAATATTGCACACAACTTTTTCCCTGGTAAATTACACATGCCAGCTAGTCTCCGAATTATCCTTCCTCTACAATCGAATAGACTCATCTCCTCAGATGGTGGTTCAGTTGACTTAGTATGGCCCAATTGTTAGGCCAGTGCGCTTAACGTGAGATATTCTCTCATCGCGCGACCACCGTGTATAATATTATTCAGCATTATTTTATAGCATTATTTTTATTTTGTGATTAACTATTTATATGGGAAATAAGCCACAATTAAATTAAAAAAATAATGTTATTAACGTTTCGACGCCCAAATCGGGTGTCGTTGTCAAAATACAAAATACTACTAAATTAAACAAAAATATTGCTTAGTAAAAAATTCTTCTAATACTTTATTTAATCTGCCTCATTTATATTGGCAATTCAGACGTGTATAAAGGCTGTATGACACTATGCATTTTGTTGTATCATTTCTAATATCGTTTCTGATATTAGAAAGTTATATACCTACACTTTCTTGTATCGTTTCTTGTACGTACATTTGTGCCCTGTATGACACTATGCAAGTTCTTGTATCGAAAATTGTATGAAATTCGGCACGTGATCGAAATTTTGTTTGTCACCCTGTGTCACGTTACATTGGTATGGTAGTACTGCGTCTACAGCTGATTTTAAGGATTTTATAAAATTTATAAACTTTTAAAAACTTATAAATTTAACATTTTAATGTTAACCAGAATTTTTACGTTGACTCTTTGAGGTTGATTATTTGTGTTTTTATTTTGTTTTGATATTTGTGCTAAAATATTTGCATTAGAATTATCTTCAGTTTGATCCAAATTAGGAACTATTGTATTTTCCTCTATTTATTAAAAAATTATGCAACATGAAATCCAAAGTTATAGTTTGAAGATAAAAGGCATTATATTTAATTTCGATTCAGAGATCATTACAATCTTTCTATGGACCATTTCGAACTCTTTTGTTCTCATCAGGAAAGCACTGTTATGATGCTCTTAATCGAAAATAGATACCTATTTTTGCCATTCATGCCAATTACAAAATATAATTCGCATTAAGACGCGATGGCGACCTCTATTAACAAAATGTCGAAACCCTAAAGACTCCATTTTCAAACAAATAAATGTTTAAAAATATTAAAATCTTTGGATTTCTTAATTCGGAACGAGATTCTCTCTTATACCTATTCCCATCCTTCTAAAATGGCAAGGAATAAAGGGTGATGAATGTAGAGACATGGGGAGTCTACTAAGTTGCACTCCACAACATATGAATTCACCGAGGCAAAGATCAACAAAATCTGCTTCCTAGTACTCAATACGTGAGTAAAAACGCAGGTAGATAAAAGGCATTATACTTAATTTCGATTCAGAGATCATTACCATCTTTCTATAGAAAGGATTTCTAACCCTTTGCTACACTTCGTGGAAAGTTGCTATTAGCCTTACCACCACGTGCCACCACTAGGATAAGTGGGTTTTCAATTATTTTTTGGATGGGCCTAAATTTTTTTTTTGTTTGACGGCTCTCGGATTTTTTTAGGATTATTGAATTGATATTTATTTTCGTTTGGTTAGATCCGCCACTGCTCCGTGCATAAATATTATACACGGATTATACAAAATATGACAGAAGCAGCCCCGCTTCATGGGACATAGACAAATAACAGCTGACACTGAAATTGACAGCACAAGCACTGACAGGATGAAAGGGAAAGGAAAGGATTATTGTGCAAGTTTTTAGATAGAAAGTTGTTTTTTACTTTGTCATGATTATAAGAACGATAAGGAATATTCTAGATCGATAGCAGTAAATTATATATAAATCTTTGTCCAAATTGTGTCGTCATTCAAAACAAACTGTGAGATTGTTTAGATACATATAGTGAGTCCATATTAGTACCTAATATTATTAAAGTGTTTTTATTGTGAAAAATTACTGTTTGTATATTTGTTTAAAATGGAATTTCCACATTTAGGCAAGCATTGTTCTAAATCTGACTGTGGTAAATTAGACTTTTTGCCTATCAAATGCGACGCTTGCAAACAACTCTTCTGTGAGGAACATTTCAGCTACAATACACATAGCTGCCCATATGCATACCAGAAAGATAACCAAGTGCCTGCGTGCCCCCTTTGTAGTAGGCCCATTCCTGTGGGAAAAGGGGAGCACCCCGATTTTGTAGTTGGTGCTCACATAGACAACGATTGTCAATCAGATCCAGCGAAAAATCGCCGCAGTAAAGTGTTTACTAATAGGTGTTCCTACAACAAATGTAAAACGAAAGAACTGTTACCATTTGTTTGTCAAGACTGTAGTAAAAACTTTTGTATTAAACATAGACATCCCTCGGATCATATCTGTGAAGGTAAGTAATTTAATGTTAATATAGTACCATACTATGTTTCAAACACAGTACTAATTAGAATTTAATAAGTTTATTTAGACTTGTGAAATGATTTTAATGAAATTAATATCAACTGCTACAGAGTAGAAGTAATGGATTTTGACAAGAGCTATGAGTCATGCTGAAACAGCACTCAATTTTGTTTGTTATATCTCTTGTGAAAATCTATGAAGTCTACTATAATACTTTTACTATGTCACTGCTGTCTCCAAAACTGAAAAGTAAAATCATGCATTTATAGCCCCATTTATAGAGTGTGTCTATGTAACTTGAAACCATATTAAAAACCGTATTAATTTTACAAAAAAAAGTTATTCTTCATAAAAAGCTCTGCATAGTCTAAAACCTAAGGTGCAACCATCAGATATCAAGTTATTAATCTTGTTCCAAATCAAAAAATATGAATTTCGCTCAAGAGTACATAAAGTACCTTTATGTTTCCGAATATCAAAAATTGTCATTATGAAAAGCTGTTCGGAAGTTGTTGTTTATTTGGGTTTATATGACTGCTGACACTAAATCCATTCGCCAATTTTACTATTTTTTATTTTATTAGCCATTTTTTGTATCTTATCCTAAAACTAATACTAATAATAATCTCTAATAAACAATTCTACTAATAAATAATTATTTTTGTATTTTTTTTTCTTTTTAATAATTTTCTGTAATATATATTTTTTTAAATGAAGTTCTCAGAGTTCCACAGCAACATTCTTCTTTAGCCCTCTACTTAATTCGAAAGCTTTTTACTTTTTATTTAGCCATTTATTTATTTATCCACGGGAAAACCCCATTAACAGTAAAAATACAATAATACAATAAAAAAAATGAGGTACAATCATTCATTACAGAATAAAAAGTAAAAATAAGAAAAGCAAAGGCTTGAAAAATCACCAGGCAAGATATTCAAAACATAACAGTTAGAAAAATAAAATATAAAATGTACACATGTAACTGAAACAAATCAATAAAATTATACAAAGCACAAATACAATAATAAAATACAACAACATTGCAAGATGAGACCTAATTATCACATGGCAAGAGATCTCCTCAGTTGGCCCAGGCTTATATTAAACAGATCCATATCAAAACCGTTAAGGAAGCACATATATCAATCTAAAGGCATGTTACTACCGTAGGATGTTCTGTGAAAG
Organism: Diabrotica virgifera virgifera; assembly: GCF_917563875.1. NCBI lineage: Eukaryota > Metazoa > Arthropoda > Insecta > Coleoptera > Chrysomelidae > Diabrotica > Diabrotica virgifera. The sequence goes on along the minus strand of NC_065445.1, from coordinate 64,620,255 downwards.
GCAGTGTTAAAGGTAACATTGTAGTGTAAACCTGGATATGGAACATTAAATCTTATACTATCCAACAAACTGGGACAATCAATAAGTCCATTAATGATTTTGAAAACAAAGACACCTCCCGAAATATCACGCCTAACACTAAGGGGAGCTAATGATAAACATTGCTCAATCCCAGTATAATCATGGTTCTCAATATAAGTCTGAGTTTTATAAGCACAGTATTTTAGGAACTTATGTTGGACTTTTTCAATAGTGTCAATATGAATTTGATGGTACGGAGACCAAACTACCGAACAATATTCTAATACAGATCTGACTAGACAACAATAGATCAACCTAACAGCATCAACAGAGAAGTATTTAGAGTTTCTTTTAACAAATCCAAGTAATTTAGAAGCTTTTACGGATAATGAATTGATATGTTCGACAAATGAGAGCTTTTCATCCATGATAACACCTAGATCTCTAATAGACGAGACATATCTAAGAGGTTTACTGTCTATGTGATAAGCAGTATCAATTCTGTTTAACTTACGGGAAAACTAATATAACAACACTTCTCAACACATAACTGAAGATTATTGCACATGCACCAATCAAATAAGCGATCCATATCAGCCTGTAAAATTTCTAAATTTCTTGGTGTTTTGCTGGACCCTGGTCTGATATGGGATGCTCATACCACCTCTTTAGTGGCAAAGCTATCATCAAATACATTTTTGCTTCGTGGACTTTCATCCTATGATTCCACTTCCATACTAAAGCAGGCATATTTTTCTTTGTGTCACTCACATATCTCCTATGCTATTCTCGCATGGGGCCATAGTGCAGGAGCGAAGGATGTATTCAGACTGCAGAGAAGGGCCATTCGCGTTGTCGCAGGCTTGCCATATAGAGCGGATTGCAGACAAGTTTTTATAGATTGGAAAATATTAACATTACCTTGCCAGTATATATATGATAATCTTATATATGTAAAATGCAATATGCATAAATTCCAGACTCATGAACAGATTCATAATATTAACACACGCTTTAAAGGGAACCTTGCCCCAAAGTTTCGTAGGTTGGAGAGGTGCAGAGATGGCCCATCATTGTTGGAGTAGAAAATGGAATTTCAAAGTGCAAGAATTCAATATTTGAAAGAATTTCAGGATCATTAAACCAAAGATTGTTTGAATTAATTTCATGAGGTTCAAGTCCACGAGAAAGACAATCTGCTGGATTTTCCTTAGTGTTTATATACAACCATTTAAATTCGGATGTCATTTCTTGAATTTTAATAACTCTATTGGCAACATAGGGATTCAATTTCAAAGGTTCGGATTTTATCCAAGCTAAGACAATGTTTGAATCTGAATATAAAAATACCTTACTGACTTTATCTTTTAACAGTTCAAAAACCTTGTGAGATAGTTTTGAAAGCAACAAAGCACTGTTCAGTTCAAGTCTTGGCATAGTTAGTTTTTTGTTTATAGGAACAATCCTAGATTTGGAACAAATCAAATTTACATGTACTTTATTTTCAAAAATAGTCCTCGCATAAATAACAGCTCCATATGCAATCAAGGAGGAGTCACAAAAGCCAACTATTTCAATATGAAGAGCACCAGTAAAGTTTAAATTTCTTTGGACAGTCACTGTGGGCATGCTCATTAAGCTTTCAACAAAATTTTTCCAAGTGTCAAGTAACTCACTGGAAATTATAGCATCCCATTTGACCTTACTTAACCAAAGTTTTTGCATAATTACCTTAGCAGCTACTAAAACTGGGCCCACTAATCCCAAAGGATCATAAAATTTGGAAACAAAACTGAGAATCTGTCTTTTAGTTACACATTCATTTATATCAACTTTTGGACAACTAAATTTAAAATTATCTGTTTTTGTATCATAAGTCAATCCCAGAGTCTTTACCGTTAAATCGTTTTTGCTGATGTTAATTTCATCAAAATTTTGTTTATTTTTAGGAATATCATTTAAAATTTGTAAATTATTTGAGCACCATTTGTGCAACTCGAAGGACCTTAATTTGAGCAGCGAGATAAGTTCATTTTTTAGTTTTATCGTTTCTTCGATTGTGTCACACCCACACAAAATATCATCAACGTAGGTGTTATTAAGAAGAGCTTTAGAAGCCAAAGGATAGCGTTTACCTTCAGTTCGGGCTAATTCTACCAAACATCTGGTAGCTAAAAAGGAAGAACTTCTTAAACCATATGTTACAGTTTGAAGTTGAATACATTGTAAACTGCCATTTTTCTCTCGCCACAAAATATTTTGTAACTGGCAATGGTCTGGATGTACCAAAACCATTCTATACATTTGTTTAATATCTGTCAAAAGGACGTAATTATATTTTCTAAAAAGAACAAGAATATCGAAGAGCTCATTTTGAACTACAGCACCATTATAGAGATAATCATTGATGCATTTTTTCTTTTTTGATTTCATGCTGCCATCAAAGACTACTCTTAATTTTGTTGTTTTTTTGTCTTCACGTATCACTGGATGGTGAGCCATGAAGTATAAAGAACCACTATTTAAGTCATATGTACTAAGACTTACTATTTTTGCATGCTTTAGAGCTAAATATTCATCAATAAAACTTTTGTATTGAGAGTACAGCTCAGGATTGACTTTAAATCTTTTTTCTAGATTTTCAAAGCGTTTTAATGCTACAGAAAATGAATCTCCTAAATCCAAATCAGGTAGATTTTGTTTTAATGGTAATTTAACTTGGTATTTATTATTTATTACTTGCAAAGAATTTTCAAAATTAATCTCACAAGCTTCCTGCTCTGTCGAATATTCCGGAAAAATTTCTGGAACCTTCTCGGTTTCCCAAAATTGAGAAACAATATTTTCTAAATTATTTTTCATGCTTAAATGAAAAGCAGAAAAATTACAAATTTGTAGTGATGGAGCAGAACCACTAACTATGAACCCAAATAGAGTATTTTGTAATATAATCTGGTCTACTTGTATTTTATCGGAGAGCAAAATATGAAATGAAATATTTGCCCCAAACAATATATCAATTGTGCCAGATTTATTGAAGTCATCATCAGACAATTTAATATTTTTAGGAATATTTAAATTTGAAACATTGAAATTTGTTTGTGGTATATCACTAGTAATTTTATCAACCACAGAACATTTTATATTTGTGCTATAATCAAACACACATGACTCAATTTTTAAATTTACAGCCTTTTGCACATTGGTAATATTCTCAGAAATACCTAAGATATTGACATTATTATTAAATGTTTTTAAGTTTAATTTACTTACCAATCTACTTGTTACTAATGATATTTGAGATCCTGTATCCAGGAGACCTCTGGCAGTGATATAATCACCCCTTTTTGTTCTAATTTTTACCTTCACTGTTGGTAACAGAACATTATTAATGTTTTCATTTATTGAACCAAATGTAGTCACCCTATCGTCTGCATTACCACTGTTACCCTGTCCAGTGCTGTCTAATGGAGTTTGTCTGTCCACATGCAGAAGAGAATTATGTTCTTTTCGACAAACTGAACACCTGAAACTCATTTTACACCTACCAGGATGATTATTCAAACAAATTCGACAAGCCTTATGACTGTCTATAAAAGACACTCTATCATTTACTGAAACAGATTTGAAACTGGAACAATTATAAATTTTATGGCCTGAGGATGAACAAAAGCTACACCTGGTTTCTAATTTGACTTTACTTGTAGCCAAGTGAGTTTTTTGATACCTTTCTTTGTTAGTGCTACATTTTTTATCTGGAGTGGTTACAGTTTCTAAAGCTGTAGCCCTATTTTCAATATAAGATAAGAAATCTTTTAAATTTGGCAATTTTGAGTTGTCCCTATCAATTTGAAATGATCTATTAGTATAGTGATCTAGTTTTTTAGTTAAAATGCAAATAAGGATCATATCCCAACTTTCTACGGGTTGCTTTAAGTTTTTTAGTGCACCTAACTGCTGTCTCACTTTACTAATGAACTCACGTAAGGCGGTGGAAGTTCCTTTTTGAATGGAGGGAATGTCAAGTAGTGAATAAATGTGAGAATTTATTAATATTGTTTCATTGTTATAACGGTTATCTAACATTCTCAATGCATCATTATAAGAGTCATTTGTTAGAGGTAGATCATTTATTAGGCTTCTTGCCTCTCCTTCCAAATGATTCTTTAAATGAAAAAGTTTTTCAACATTTTGCAGTGACTTATTTCTATCAAAAACAGCTAGAAATAAATCTATAAAAGGTCTATAACTTGTTAAATCTTTGCCGTCATAACAAGGAATTTCTATTCGTGGAATATTTGAAGAATAAAAAGAATTATTTACATCTTGTGGATTAGTACTTACGCTCTGTATTACTGTTTTTGAGAGTTGACTATTAATTTTAGCTAATGTGTCAAAGTATTCCTCTCTAATATTATCAATGGAATCTGCATACCCCTGTTCACAACATAAAATTTCACAATGAAGATCTTGAAGTTTATTAAAATTTTCTATTAGTAAGTCTTTCCTAGTTTGTAATTGATTAATTATTAATTCAGAAATTTCTTTGTCCAAATGTTTTTCAACAAACCTTGTAATAGTTTTAATAGACTGAATTTCTTGAGATTTTTTAGTTTTTAGCATTTCAATATCCTTTTTAGCGGGCATTTTTTTTTTATATGAATCTACCTAAAACTTAAAAGGTAAAAAAAAACTATTTTAAATATCAAAATAACAAAAATGTTGACGATTATTTACAAACCAAAACACAAACAGTCAATTTATTTAATTTTGTATTCACTGTCAATGTCAGTTTTCTGTCACTTCATATATGATCGATTTCATAAAACATCGATTATTTCTCTCGATCGCTTGATAACCATTCGACGTCGGTCGTTCGCCCTCTTTTACATAGATGGCGCTATTGTATGAGCTTGACGTTTTACAAAATTAATTTTTTAATGATTTTTCTTTTTTGTAATTTCTTTTCTAATAATTTCTTTTTTGTTCAATAATTTCTTCTCTTTTTTTTTTTATTAGGTGTGTTTCTTACCTTCTGGAAATTGAGTAATTCCTAGCTTCTTTTTATATCCGGCTCGAAGGACCAAACTTGATGTTGGATTTTTGCAACACCAAGGAAATAATTTTACACTGGTTTTACACTTCTGAAGCTAGGAATAACTAAAGACACTTTTCACAACTAATATTTTATTACAATAACACAAACTTTTGGTATTAAAGTAATTTTTGTGTGGGATCGGACACACGCCCTACTTTCCCGTTTTTTATTATCTTATTATTCTATATAACAACACCTTGGCAACGAACTTTTTTTTTGAATATTGCGCCTTTGTGTACACTTTGAATTATAGAACATAAAAACATAGAAACATCTTTGTGAAGTGTACACAAGGCGCAAACCACTAAATAAAATATTGAAACAAAATATAGTTTTACTAAATATTAATGTTGGGAATTTATTTCTCCAACAATCATGTCTGGCTATACACTTCTTTAATAAATTACCCCTAATAATTCGAGAACTGCCCTTAGATACATACAAAATAAAAATCAAAGAACTTCTTTTGGTGGGTGCTTACTATTCTCAGGAGGAATATCTCGGGGCTACCCTGTTGTGATAGTTCTACAGCTCTCTTAAATGTTCTGTGTGCTCTTGTGTTTTTATGCTAATATTCTAACTTTGTGTTAAGTATTTAGACTAGGTGATAAAATTTTATAGATTTTACTTATTAAGTGTTAGCTTGCCAATGTATTTCAATGATGCATTTTAACAGACTTTGACTTATGTAAATACTTTGTATATTGACATCAATAAACTGAATTGAATTGAAAAGTTTCTGATCCTCAATATCATTCACAACTCGCCAAAATTTTACATCATCAGCCAACATTAAACATTTACTATATAAGAAGCAATTAACGATATCATTAACAAATAAGTCAAAAAACAGGGGAGACGTATGCCCACCCTGTGGAACACCAGAACTTACAGTAATAACATCAGAAAAAAGACCACCCACTTTAACTCGTTGGGTACGACCAGATAAAAAGTTTTTAACCCACTCAACAAAATGGACATGAAAACCTATGGATGCCAATTTATTAAGGAGAATTTGGTGATCAACACGATCAAATGCCTTACTGAAATCCGTATAAATAGCATCAATCTGCTTACGATCTTCCATATGCTCTAAGAGATCAGATTGGTAGCAAATTAGATTCGTTACTGTAGATTTTTGTCTGCAAAAACCGTGCTGAGATTCAGAAATCAGACCCCTGCACACCCACGACAGCTGCTTAGCTACCAAACTATCAAAGAGTTTGGGAATTGCGGATTGAATGCATATACTACGATAATTTTCTATGTCATTCTTCTTATCTTTTTTAAATATGGGTACAACAAAACTCTCCTTCCAAGCACCTGGAAATGTAGAAGACTGTAAGGATTTATTAAATAATAACAGTAATGGCCCAACAACAGTGCAGACACATTTTTTTAACAGGAAATTAGGAACACCATCTGGACCGCTGGAAGTTTTATTTGGAAGAGAACATATACCATCAAAAATATCAGTGACAGTAAAGTCAGTGATATTGAAACAAGCACCGATTACTATGGACTGTCGCAAGTTCGTCATTCATTTTTATCTACATATTTTTTTAAATATATTTTTTTTGTATATATTTTTTTCTTCTTTTTTTTATTTTTTTTATTATATTTTTTCTTTTAAAATATAACAATTTACAAGAAATACTTACTCTATATTTTACAATTACAATTTAAGTTTAATATCTAAAATATGTTTATATACAATATTCGGTATACCAACTCATTATTTTCTAATGTTAATAAATATGTAGTTTAAATTAATGGGATGGTGGACATCAGTCAAAGAATACAGTGCATTTAAAAACATATTAACGTTATTAGAAATAAGAGAACAGGTCAAAATTTTGTGTTGTAGGTTACCCAACTGACCACAATTACATTGTGGACTATTAGCTAGATTAAGTTTAATATATGATGGTGTAAGACAGTGGTTAAATCTCATTCTGCATATTATGGTTCTTGTCATATCCTTTGTCGACTCCATTTTAGAAAACCAAGGTTTATCTGTTATGTAGTTTCTGATTGATCTGTAATGGTTTCCTGTATTTATGTTCTCATCAATATTCCTTTCTTTCCAGTTTTTCTTAATCTCTTTGAATAAATCTGATTCAATATCTCTAGACATACGACAAAGATAATGTGTTAATACTACTTGTGTCACCGGGTTTTTAGCCAATTCATCTACTATTTCATTTCCAGTTATTCCACAGTGGCTTATCCACGCTAACTTAACAGACTTTCCTTGTTGCTGAAGTTCCTTAATTTTATTTATTATATATAATTCAATGTAGTTCACTTTTGATTTAGGATTTAGAGCACTAATTTTATTTAGAAAACTTTTACTGTCACTATAAATTATAAAATTTGAATGATTTATATTAGATAAATATTTTAGTGCTTCCATTATCGCTATTAATTCAGCTGTGTATATACTCATGATAGAATTTAGTTTAAACATTTTACTAATTTTATTACTGCTAATTTAAGTTGCTTAATTACTGCTTAATTTACTAATTTAAGTTGCTTTGATGTGTAATTCCTATACTCAACATCATTTTTATTTATACAAAATATGATAACCCTTCCCTTCTGATAAAACATGATTTGCAACTTTTCACAAAACAAAGTACATTAAATATTTCATGAACATTGAATAGTTATCTACTTAATAACCTTTTTTCTATTGGAATGAAAGAGTTATCGTATTTCTAATAAATAAAAATTATGTTGGCATTGGTAATTTGAGAAAAATTGCAACTTTTTTGTCAGTTAGGAGAATATAATTGCATATTAAAACAAAGTTTTTAATTCCAAACAACTTTTCATAATAACAATAATTTTCATTATAAAATATAAAGGTACTTTTCTCTTGAGTGATATTCACATTTTGTTACATACCTCGTATAAAATTGACAAAATTTGATATTTTAGATTTTAGACCATGTACTTAGAGCTTTTTATGAAGAATATATTTTGAAGTTATACTTCTTTAGGCGCGATTGAGGGTGAAATTTTATTAATCTGCGCGCATACCCGCACAGACAGTATGGATTTCGTTACTAAATGTTTTAATTTATTTATGTATCAGTCCAGAAAAGGTGTGGAAAGGATATATTAGTGTTTTTAAATATATTTTTCTATAAACGTGTTAAAAATGCAATTTATAGCACTCCATAGGAGTGTTAAAAATGCTACTTTAAAGCACCAGTGCTTTAAAAATTTTAAGGCACTGCAGTTAAAAGTGAATAATTGTCAAATTGTTAAACATCAAAATATTTATATTTCATTTATTAACATTAATATTAATAATACAACTTTCGTAATTTCAAAAAGGTGGTTTAAAAGGTTTTTTAAATTTAATTTAAACTGTATTATTACATTTTTAACAAGTTTGTAGAAAAAGAACTATTAAAATTTGTTATAATATACAAAAATAAAAGTAGATGTTATTCTATAGTTGTTATGATTTACGTATTGACAGTATAGGCAGTTGTGATGTAATGTCAAGAAAAATATAAAAATGGAAAGTCAGTCAAGTTCAAGTAAACGTTTTTGTAGGTATTGTCCTGTAATTGAGTATTAATAAATTATAATTGTTGATATATAAGACGTTTGTAGAAAAAATATTGTATGATATAATAGGTGTTAAAAAGTACATTTTTAAGGCACTCATGTGAATTGCAGAATGAGCGAAGCGAATCTTTCACATACGTGCCTTAAAATTGTGCTTTTAACATTTATATCATAAATAACTATTATTATAATTTTTGTGTATTTAGACTTGTCTACCCCGGGAATAAGATAATAAGTAATATTTAAAGTATTTTGTAATCCACTTCGTATGTTTGTCACTATGTCTGAGAAATCTTGCAGCCCATATAAACAAAAGGGTATAGCTCAGTGGTAGCGCATTGGGTTGGAGATCAAGAAGTCCCCGGTTCAAATTCTGGTGTTTTCTAATCTTTTTTTAATTTTTGGTATTGTTTTAATAAAAATTTTTGGAAAGTAGTAAGTAAAAATTAATTTAATCTTTAAAAAAAAACAAATAAACTGTCCGAAAGTATATTTATTTCATTGAAATAATATTTAGAAGTATAACTTCTTACGTGCATACAAAGTACACACACATTCTTTTTTGAAAATTAATAATAAAAAAGTTTCCCATATATGGTTCCAATTTACATAGACTATAAGGAAATAACTATTCGCTTCATGTGTGACCATGGTGGTGGTACATGAAATGCTGCCAGCGGGAGTAGCAGTGAAATATGACAATTTGGGCGATTATTTGTAATGTTAGTGTCATTGTTGTGTGTCAATGAAACAAATATAAGTGTTTAATTGTGCTCTGAAGATGGCTTTATAAGCCGAAAGCGCTCAGCTAGGAATTAAATATTTTACACACTTCAAAAGTACGCTTTTCCCTGTCTTTCAGTCGAAATAAATTAGGGAAAAGATTTAAACTCAAAAGACAGATTCACACCAAATAATGTCACTATAAAAATCACCTGAATCATCTTCTTTTTTGGTTGATTATGTTGGTCTTCGACAGTCATAAATCAATAAATAAATAGTTTATTTACGGTTATACCAATTACATTAATTACAATCATTAAATAATTCATACATATTAACAGTTTTAGAACTCAATAATAATTACATACAATTTACACAAGACAAATGAATAGAATAAATACCTAAATGACAGTTTACAGTGGCAGCCTACATTGTATTTTAAAAAGATTTTTTTAGCTTTTTTCGAAAACTATTCAGAGCGCTAGAAAAAAAGTCTACATCTAAACCATTTCCAGATTGACACATTCGTCTTATAGGTCTATTTAGACAATAGTTTGTTTGTTGAAATTCTAAGTGAAAAACGTCCTTAGATCTTGTGCACCTTTGAGGAACTCTAAGACCTACTCTGCAAAATTTGAGGCGAATCTATCATTCTATTTACAATCTTGAAAAGAAAAACCAAATCTAGCATTAAACGACGATTTTCTAATGTTGGTATTCAATTTTAAAATGTCACAATACACTATATCTTCTGAAGAAATCCTTAATTTATAGCCTACAAAGCGTAGAAATTTTTTCTGAACTTTCTCAATGCTTTCAATATGACATTTATATAAAGGAGACCAAATAGTGCTGGAATATTCCAGAACTAATCCAACCATAGAACAATATACACTTTTAAAAAAATCCACATTATTGAATTCTGACAAGGTTCTTTTCAAAAATCCAAGTAATTTAAAAGCTTTATTACAAATAAAATTATAGTGATTTTTGAAAAGTGGGATAAAAAATACACCTAAATCTTTGAAAGTGTTTGTTGGTTCCAGAAATATATTATTTATAGAGTAATTAAAACAGATAGGTTGTGAGTTTCTAAAAAAGCGCATTATTTTACATTTATCGATATTAAGTGAAAGGTCATTCTTTGTACACCATTGTGAGAAATTGTTTACATCTTTTTGCATTTTTACACAGTCTCTAACATCCTTAATAATTCTAAAAAATTTCAAATCATCAGCATACAACAAAATAACACAATTTTCAAAGATTTCTAAAATGTCATTTATGAAACAAATAAAAAGAATAGTCGATAAATGACCACCCTTATAAATAATAAGACAATAATAAATACCATTAGACAACTTATAAGACTAATAACAATTTGCTAAAGAGTTCTAAAAACAACAGTTTTTTTTATATAATTGCAGACTAAAAATCTAACAATTAAAGAAATATCTAATTAAAGAAAACATAAAACATCGCCTATATAATTGATTAACCTCTTTCTCTCGTTTGGTGCTACAGCCCAAGTCGGGCCCTGGCCTCCCCTAGCATCCTCCTCCAGGTATCTCTGTCTCTGGCTGCTCTCCTCCAGTTGTCCACCCTCAATACATATCTCTTTAGCATCGGTTCTTAGTCTACACCTACATTGGATCTGTATTTCTCGCATCCGATCCGACATCGGATTAAAAAATAAACCCTTAGTATTAAATGGCCACGCCTACATTGGATCCGTTTTTATCCGATCTGATATCGACAGACGTCGAACTGCTTCTCTGCTGTAGCTTCTCCTATCAATTTTCTGATATCGGGCGATTTACGGATCCAATGTAGTTGCCGCCATTTAATACCATGAGTTTGTTTTCAAACTGACGTCGGATTGGATCAGAGAAATACGGATCCAATGTAGGTACGGCCTTACTTGGTCTATCCACCTCTTCCTTGGTCTTATTATACAATTGATTACCCTAAGAAATTTAAAAGTCAATAGTGTCAAAATTTCATACTGTTAATATTGTGAAAATCCATAATTTAGTGGAGTAAACTTGCCTGTGGTTTGACCAATTACAAACAAGCATTACAGCACGGTAAATTTGAATTACTCCTCCTAGTTTATAAACGAGGATAAATTTTTCCCTTTTTGTTCCATTTGTGGTTGAAAATATAAATTGTGATAAATTTTTAGAAACCCAGTTCTTAATAGGTACTTTAAGAACAATTTCGTTCTAATTTACAATTACTTTACGATTTCTTTTTAAAATACAGAAAAGTATTTAATCTTTAAACTAAATTTCTATTTTTATTTTAGGCAAAAAATCAAAAATATCCAGCAGAAACACCCACATGCAAACTATGATCAGTGAAGATGAGGCTCTAGCTCGAGCTCTAGCCCTTTCCATGCATGACAATGCACCAATGAGTAGAAGAAGACAGGAAGAATTAGATATGGCTCTAGCAAGACAACTACAGGCCTCAGAATCGCAGAGTACAACAGGACCTAGTCGAAGTTCAGATAGATGCAATGTGTCATGAATTTATATGGAGATCATGATTTTTACAAAAATTATATACTTAAGATCACTGCAGGTTGTTACTGAAATAATTGCAAGATAAATAGATCTTTTTTATCGTATGTTTAAGTTTGATGAATCTCTGCTATAATACCATTTGACATGTTAACGCATTCAGTGCCCATCTTGAAAAACATTACTTGGCTGGTACCAGATACTTAAATCATTAATTTAGTAACACAGTAATATTGATGCCACCTATGTGTCATCAGTACTTTTGATAAAACCTTCGTTACACTACTCATGCGTCATGGGCACCGAACGTGTTAAAAAATGATGCTTTAATTTACATTTGAATTTGTAATGAAGTAATTAGTACTTTTACCAGGTATATGTGTCTTTTGTTTATATTGTTACACAGAACATTGTTACACTTATTTTTTCTGTACTCTGTTGAAAAAAGAACAAATGTTAAGAAAATTGACTGAAGTTAGACTTCAAAGGGTCAGTGGCATCAAATTATGATAAAAAGTAGGTGACAACTGTTTTTTTTTATATAAAAGGAGACTAAACATCTAATCATTAAAGGAATAACACAGAAAACACAAACAATCACCGATATAACTTAATTAACCTATGAAATTAAAACCTAAACTATGAATTAGTGTCAAAATTTCATAAATGTCATTAGTGTCAAAATTTGATAACAGTGGAGTAAACTTGCCTGAGGTTGGACCAATTACAAACAAGCATTACGGCGCGGTAAATTTGAATTACTCCTCCTGGTTTAAAAACAGACCATCGATAATTCCGAACATTTAGTTTCCACAATATTACGCAATATTTTTCTTTATTTTTCCGCCAACACTGCAATTCACAGTTTATAGAAAGTAGGGTATTTTGAGGCATATTACATGCCTCAAAATACAAAATTATAATAATTGTGTGATACTTTTCCATTTTTCTCTGTTAATTGCATGTCTTTTTCTTTCTTTATTGTTTTATCTCTAACATCTTTCGTGCCCATTTTCAACGACCTTTGTGGTAATTATTTTCTATCTGGTGTTGTTTGCCATGAAATTATGCCTCATTGGCTTAACACTTGTTTTTTGTGTGTTTACTGGTTAAATTATCCTGTCTGTATATCCTACTATCACACCCAAAAAACTTTTGCATCATTTTGTGTAACTTATTAGATGTAATTTTGTTTTTTGTTAAATCATTCAATATGTCGACATATAAACTACTTTAAAATTTTAAGTCAATCAATTTTTGTGAATAATATTGAAATTTAAAAAATATATATTTTTCATGTCAGTTTTTCAAGAATTTTGTTTATTCAATTTTGCAACTCTTTTGCATTATTTTGTGTAACTTTAGATGTATTTTTTTGGTTAAATTATTCAGTATGTCAACATATAAACTACTTTAACATTTTAAGTCAATAAAGTTTTGAGAATAATACTGAAATTTAAAAAATATATATTTTTCATAATGTCATAGTTTTTCAAGAATTTTGTCTATTAATTTTTTGGAAATGACTATTGTGCCTTATTTTATGTATGTGGATTTGATTTGGCTCAATTAGGACTAGATATATTGGAAATTATTAGGTATAGGTATATTAAAATTGTTTTAGATAGCTTAAAAACAGTAAATTATATATTTTTTGTTAACTATACTACTGATTGTGATGTTTTTCATGAAATTAGAATATACATATATTATACATTAATAAACTTAGTCACCCTTACAATCCACCAGCTTATAAAGAATTTATTTATAAAACAGTCACTGTATTTTAAATTGTAAACAAAAATATACTTTCACATGTGTACTTTGGCTACCACAATAAACATTCCTTTAACTTCAAGACTTGTTTTATTTGTACCTGTACATTATGTCTACTACAGTATCCAAAGATAATGAAATAATCATAATACACTTCGCCAAAAAAGTATCGCATCACTTTAAAAATGAAGACATTTTTAATGTCTCATATTTCCTAAACCTGTTGTTCGATTTTAGTGATTTTTTTAATATGTTATAGCTTATTCTTCAAGAATATCGATGTTATAATATTGTTGCTAAACAGATAAGTGTTATTGTATACCGGGTGTAACAATGATAGTGTGTTTTTTCCTCAAAGATTGGAACACCCTGTGGAATATTCTAGCGTATATAGAATATTGAAATTAAAACTCAACTGTAACCTTAGGCCATCTAAACATTTTGCTTTTTGATTCATTCGCTTATGTTGGATAATAAAAAAGTTAGGTACTTTAACAACTAGCAACGTTCTTCATCAATACAGGGTGTTTCTAGATAAGTGCGACAAACTTTAAGGGGCAATTCTGCAGGAAAAATAATGACCGTTTACTTGATAAACATGTGTCCGCAAATGCTTCGTTTCCGAGATACGGGATGTTGAATTTTTTCTTACAAACTGACGATTTATTTATTGCTTTAAAACCGGTTCAGATATGCAAATAAGATTTGGTGGGTTTTAAGACGTAGTTATTGCACATTTTTTGACATACAATTACGAATTTTATGTTCACCATTGGCGCACATACGGGTAATATGATCGGTCATATTGCACGCCAATGGTGAATATAAAATTCTTAATTGTACGTCAAAAAATTCTCAATAACTACCTCTTAAAACCTACCAAATTTCATTTGCATATTTCAACCGGTTTTAGATCAATAAATAAATCGTCAGTTTGTAAGAAAAAATTCAACATCCCGTATCTCGGAAACGAAGCATTTGCGGACATATGTGTATAAATCAAACTGTCATTATTTAAGCAGAATTACCCCTTAAAGTTTGTCGCACTTATTTAGAAACACCCTGTATTGATGAAGAACGTTACTAGTTGTTAAAGTACCTAACTTTTTTATTATCCAACATAAGCGAATGAATCAAAAAGCAAAATGTTTAGATGGCCTAAGGTTACAGTTGAGTTTTAATTTCAATATTTTATATAGGTACGCTAGAATATTCCATAGTGTGTTCCAAACTTTGAGGAAAAAACACACTATAATTGTTGCACCCGGTATACAATGACACTTATCTGTTTAGCAACAATATTATTACATCGATATTCATGAAGAATAAAGCTACAACATATTAAAAAAATCACTAAAATCGAATAACAGGTTTAGGAAATATGAGACATTAAAAATGTTTAATTTTTAAGGTGATGCGATACTTTTTTGGCGGAGTGTATTAAATATACAATATACAAACATTGTGAAGAATTACTGGGCCTGCACAAAATAATGTATGTATAAATGACTTGTTTGAAATCATTGAATATGATAATTAATCTTTATACTCATGGCAAAATGTCTTGATCTCTTTAACTGCAAAAATAAAATTTGATCCATTATATATTATGAAGCTATCTTGATATTCTTCCAATAAAGTTTCCACATACATGCTCATTTAATCTCATAATTCCGCTAGATACTTCTTAGCAAAGGTCCAGCAGAGCGATGCCTCTGTAGTTCTCACAAAACATCTTCATTAGAGAGATTATACTAACCTTCCTTCTTTTGGCATCATAACCCGTGTTAAGTCTGCCTGTCTGGCTATGTCCTTCCATTCAGACCTACCTTGTGTCCTTCTTCCTCATTGTCTTACACTCACAATTTTTAGGTCATCTTTCACATCATCAAATTTGCAATCGTCCAGTGGCCTATATATTCCAAAGCCTCAAGAACATGATGGCAAGACGTTTGCTACATTTCTTCTGCGTCGATCTCTTGAAATTACTACAACTTATGAAGGCTTCGGCAAATTGATTTATGACCTGTATTGCCATAGCCTGTAGAAGGATCGTTTAGATACTTTTGGAAAGGACATGTCAGCGGTGTGCAGGGGGGCATTTGCCCCACCTGACCCTTAAAATGACTGACATTTACAAAAAATAGATCAATTTTGTATCATGTTTGCATATGTATTGTATATACAGGGTGTAACAAAAATACAGGTCATAAATTAAACCACATATTCTGAGACCAAAAATAGTTCGAATGAACCTAACTTACCTTAGTACAAATATGCACATAAAAGAAGTTACAGCCCTTTGAAGTTACAAAATGAAAATCGATTTTTTTGAATATATCGAAAACTATTAGAGGTTTTTTGTTGAAAATGGACATGTAGCATTCTTATGGAAAGAACATCTTAAAGAAAAATTATAGTGAAATTTGTGCACCCCATAAAAATTTTATGGGGGTTTTGTTCCCTAAAACCCACCCAAACTTTTGTGTCCGTTCCAATTAAATTATTATTGTGGTGCCATTAGTTAAATTCAATATTTTTAAAACTTTTTTGCCTCTTAGTATTTTTTCAATAAGGCAGTTTTTATCCAGTTGCGGCTTCTTTTTTAATATGTTTACATAAAAATTTTATGAGGGTTTTGTTCCTTTAAACCCCCCAAATGTTTGTGTACGTACCAATTAAACTATTACTGCGGTACCATTAGTTAAACACAGTGTTTTTAAAACTTTTTTGCCTCTTTGTATTTTTTTGATAAAGCATTTTTTATCGAGATGTGGCTTCTTTTTTAATATGGTTCAAAGTATACTTAAAAATGTAAATCATAAATAAATTTTCATATTATTATTATCAAGTCTCCATAACCGTACTTTACCATATACAAATATGTGGTGGATTTGACAAATATTTAAATATCTCGATAAAAACTGACTTTTGAAAAAAGTACTAAGAGACAAAAAAGTTTTTAAAAACTTGTGTTTAACTAATGGCTCTACAATAATAATTAAATTGGAACGTACACAAAAGTTTGGGGGGTTTAAAGGAACCAAATCCCCATAAAATTTTTATGGGGTGTCTAAATTTCATTATAATTTTTTCTTAAAATACTACTGCCATAAGAATACTACATGTCCATTTTCAATAAAAAATATCTAATAGTTTTCGATATATTGGAAAAAATCGATTTTCATTTTGTAACTTCAAAGGGCTGTAACTTTTTTTTCGTGCACATTTGTATTAAGATAAGTTAGGTTCAATCGAACTATTTTTGGTCCCAGAATATGCGACTAAATTTATGACCTGTATTTTTGTTACACCCTGTATAATGCTTGCTCCCCCTACCAAAATTTCAAATGACGCTCCTGGCGGTGTGCATTGTACTTCTGTACAAAGAAAAAAGTTAAGGCCATGTGAATTTTTGTCACGAGCAACTGAATCCGAGCAATAATAGTCTAGAGATGCACGATGTTTATATCGAGAGATATTCTCTGCATAGTGCCGAATATTGACGGTTAATGTGGATCCGATGTTGATCTTCAACAAAGCATTGTGTCAACAACTACTGACTTGCAAGATGTTTATCCAGTTATTGGTGTTAAAGAAAGCCTTGGTAATCCGTGGTCCGAGGATACTGTACTGTGTCCTATCTATGTTAAAATAATGTTCATCTATTGGTACAAAAATTTTTTTCGCATTTCTTTCATTATTTTTATGTCAGTCAAAACAACCAGCAACCTTTCTGTCTGTCTACCTCTAAGCGTTATTGTTGTAGCCTTTAATTTTCTATAATAAAATTATATTAAAAAAAATTAACTTTTTTTAGGTAGGGTAGGTACTAAAAAATACACGTGATATAGGGGGTAGTCTTAAATCTCTCCATGTATCACCAAGGGGGAGAGGGGTTAAAAAATGCCAAAAAACATCATATTATTATTAATGGACGGCCCCTTCTAGGTGTAGATATTATTAAAAAATGCAATAATGTTGATAAATACTTTATTCCAACATAAAACATAAAAATGTTACTATGAGAACAATAAAATTAGCAGAAATCAACGATAATAATATGTATATTCATTAACAAAGTATTATTTCGAAAACCTATGATGTAGTACCTAATATATGTATAACATTGTATCTAAAAGAATAGCTTTTTGGTATAACATTTTTATAGTGAGACCATAGACAATAAATATTTAATTATAAATACAATCTAAAAAAGTGATTATATCAGATAATTATGACTAGAGGGCTGGTATTATTGGGTTTAATAATGAGTAATTAAATCTACATAAAATTGTATATATTTTAAATCAAATAATAAACGATTTAATTAATTATTTTACAGATTTTTTAATATGGGTCACATTTACCGTTTAGTTTAATTTTCTTAAATATTGACTCAGTTGTTGTGAACAATTTAAAAAAATATTGCCTCATTTTCTAACTAGCAAAAAAATTAGAAATTTTCAAGAAAAAAAATTCATACAACTATGTATTAAGGAATATACTAGGGAACTAGGTAGGTCCGATAAGTACCTACTTAGCCTAACAAATTTTTAGACATATTACACAGGATAAAAAAAGAATGTAGAATGCGATAATTAAAACAAAATATAAATTTAAAGCTACAGTCACCTGAGGAAAGGAATTCTCCGTGCATGAGTTAGTTGTTGCTCTGGAAACCTCAGGTTCTTCTAGCATTATTGTCACAAGTTGGTTGCATTGCTCCTGTAGTGATCCTTTCCCAAGTTAACATAGGTACTCCTATTCTATCTTGGCTACACCGTACTGATGACGACCAACTACTCTGAAATACATATTTACTGTTGCCTTCCATCTTGTATACATATTTTTTTCTTCCTTGTTGCGAGACATGCCTATACTTTCTACATTATTATACAGGGTGTCCCGAAAAGAATGGTCATAAATTATACCACACATTCTGTGGTCAAAAATAGTTCGATTCAACCTAACTTTGTAACCTTTGAAGTTATAAAATGAAAATCGATTTTTTTCAATATATCGAAAACTATTAGCGATATTTTATTGAAAATAGACATGTATCATTCTTATGGCAGGAACATCTTAAAACAAAATTGTAGTGAAATTTGTCCACCCCATAAAACTTTTATGGGGGTTTTGTTCCATTAACCCCCCCCCAAACTTTTGTGTACGTTCAAATTAATTCATTATTGTGGTACCATTAATTAAAAACAATGTTTTTAAAACTTTTTTGCCTCTTAGTATTTTTTCTTCCAGTTTTTATCGAGATGCGACTTCTTTTTAAATATGTTTACATAAACATTTTATGGGGGTTTTGTTCCTTTAAACCCCCCAAATGTTTGTATACGTTCCAATTAAACTATTATTGCGGTACCATTAGTTAAACCCAGTGTTTTTAAAACTTTTTTGCCTCAGTCTTTTTTTGATAAGTCACCTTTTATCGAGATGTGGCTTCTTTTGCAAAATATACCTAAAAATATAAATTAATAAATTTTTAGATTATTAACTTTTGATAGTGTGTAAAAAATGTTTTATCATCAGCTAAGTACTTTCAACACATACCCTAACAACACACAACATTCCAGGAATGTACTACCAAAGTTCTATCAATATTTGAATGTCCTGGACATTTAGGGAACATTCGGTGAACATCTGTTTAAATTATTCCTGGAATGTTACCATAAGACATTCTGTGAACATACTACCAATGTTCCTATATTTTAAGTTGCGAAATAATACATACGTGTAACAGATACAACATTACTTATAACATACCAGACAAACTAAGTGACACTTTAGGCCTACAGTGCAATAATATGTCAAATTTAAAGAGTTTCCCAAGTTCAATTAATACAATATTATAAACATACAAATGTAATAAAAATTATTGTTCGCGAATATTCAATTTGGAATGCGATTTTGTTAATAAAAAAAATACTTATAACTTATGCAAAACCCAAGAGAGGCATTTATATTTATTTCTTTTGCGTTCATTTTCAAATTCGCCGTGCATATATTTTTGTGCATGGCGCTTGAGAGGGCATCACGTGACTAAAAACGACCAACCAACGACCTCGCTTCGGCCATCTTGGCATCTTCATCTTGGCCACCTTGCTTTGCCGTGGGTGGATCGTTTGTATTATTTGTGCTTTTTAAGAATATTTTTTTAATTCGGATACTTTTATAATAGCTTTAATAGTATTATTAACATAGTGAATAAAATGGTGTCCTGTTTTTAACGCAGTTGGAGTAGCAGAAACAAATGTAGATAAAAAAATCTGCAGGAATAACGTTTCAATTATGACAGAAGCTCCAAACAAATGACTGTGAATGAAAAGCCCTATTAAAAGGTTAGTATCATAGAAAAAAGTGTTGTGTGATTTGGTAGAATGCGATCTTACCCTTCAAAAAATATGTCACGTATTTCAGCACCCTGGAAAATTGGAAGGATACTACAAATCTGGCCTCCACATAAGTGGTCTGTAGCTTCAACATGATAGGTGTGAAATTTTAAACGTTCTTGCTGTTGATTGGATAGGAAGGGTAGCGTTATCTAGCCTCCACGCTAGGTACACCATAGCCTCCATACGGTACTTCCAATATTTAATATTATTTTATTCAAGTGGACAATAAAGGTAAAACACAAACAACTTTTGTTTCTTAATTATTTATTTATACAATAATGTGACATTTTACATAGAAATATGAGTATTTAATTTCGATTAAATATATGTTTACTTGTTGAATTTATCGGCTGCACACAACAGCTGATCGGCCATTAGACCCAACAACAAAACGCGAAATAAAATGTGTATTTTAAAACTGTTGGATAAACAGTACCTACAATCAGAAAAACTTACCTTTAAAAAGGTACTCGATTATGAAATAACAAAAATATCAAAAAACACGACTGAATATCAGCTTTTTATGGTGACAAACTAAACACAAACACCAAACCAACACATCACATAACCGACCATATAAAATAAGTGAACGACAACGAACGAACGAACACGAACACAGATTCACAGATAGCCCAAGATTTGTCAAAAGTCATGTTCCACCAATCACAATGCCGACATCAGCGCCTCTGACTAAACGGAAGGAAAATAAATACGATTACATGTTTTTTATTAGAGTTAGCGGGGCATGGTTAGTATGCAAATATGTAAACGAAGGCATGTCCTGTATTTCAGAAAATAAATTAATACTATTAATACCCTAATAATACTATTCATAAAAAATCTTTTAAGTAACCTAGATATAACAAAGTGAATAAAAGGCATAAATCAGAAGAATTATTATTTTATTTTATAAGTTAATAATTGGTCATATCCATTTATTATTTTAATAATAATTGTGAATAAGCCACAAACTTCGCTTATTCCTAACTAAAATAGTAAATAGAGATAATAACAATAGGATTTGTAAAACTAAAGTAATTCTTTTTGCGTTTTTGCTAATGTATGCCTTTATAAATAGGATGGTAGACCACACACTATAATATGCAGTACCAACTAATGAATACACAGAATATTATAGTCGATTTGCTAAACTCAGTCTCAGTAGGTACTACTGAGTCTCAGACACAACTGGCTAGTGATTTTAGTAAATAATTTTGCCAATTTGGTAAAATTGGCAAAAAAAAAAAATAATAACTAAATAGTTAATAATTACTGTAATTTTGGCAAAATTGGCCAAAAACAAAAAAAATTACCTACTAAAATCACTAGCCAGTTGTGTCAGAGTTTGGGGAACCGACTATACTAATAAACAATTTTTAAGCTGTTTTATAATATTTTGTGAGTCCATTAATCATATTTTTTATTTAAAACTAAAATTTGTTAATAATGCTTAGTAATGCATATATTTTGTATTTTTAGCTTTCCAGAAGATCCTGCGAAGAAGACATGAAGTATAGATCAGATTTGTTAATAGAGGAGTATGTTCAAAACACTTTTTAGAAAAAGATATTGACAGAACTTCACTTTCATCTGTTCGTTTAAGAGACTGTGCTGTTCCAATAGCTTATGTCACACAGGTATATGCATTTTTTTTCTTGGTTTTAACATCTTTAAACGCGAAATACGCAATAGCTTATCGAATTGATGCCATGTTATTTTTCTTTATTAAGGTCTTTGTTTATTATTGTGTATGTGTATTAACAACAGAAACATTTTTGGTTATTCTTTATTTTATTTTATATTTTGTCATCAAGTGTTCAGTCAATGTATGTAGTTTTCTTATGTACACCTTTATGGGTTTATACCTGGTGGATGTATATTTCAATAAATAAATAAATAAATAACCTAATTAATAATACAGTCTGTACAATATAGATACTGTTGTAATTCATTATCTACATCGGAGATCTAAGTTGACATTGTTGCCCAACTGCAAAAAATTTTTGAATTCATTTTAAGTCAAATATATCACATAATTATTTCGAAGTAGATTATACAACAAAACAGATTAATATTCAATGTAAATAAATAAAAACATCAGAAATAGAAAACAAGAATTAAGGTATAATCTTATGTTACACTTATTAAGGTACCAAGGGTATTATAAGGATAATAACGCTTGAGGTCAATGGTGTTTTTAACAAGGGCCTGAGGGATATACGTTGACTGAAAGCGTTATTATTATAATACCTGTGGTGCCTTCAACGTTTAATGTCTGACTAAATTATTCTTTATATGCGAAAAATTTGAATGAATTTTGAATTGATTAGTTTTTAAATAAGTACATTTACCAGTAACAGTAGTAACATAATTGTGGTAACCATAGTTTTACTTAGGTTGATATTTGTCAACTTGACAGTATCTAAGTCGTTATTTAAATTTAATGCCCAAGGGCGTTATATCATACTTAACAGACTTCGAAATGTCATTATTTGTCAAATAATGTACCAGTAGGACATTAAAGTAAATAATAAAAACAATAAATATAATGAATACTAAATACTTATTTGTTTGTGAAAAATCTATTTCTTTGTGGCTTTTTTGTAATTAACTATTCTAATGAGGAAATAAGCCACAATTTACTTGAAAAAATAATTTTATTAAAGTTTCTACTTCCACGTCGGATGTCGTTGTCAAAATACAAAATGTTCATTATTATTATTTTATTTATTAAATATTATTTATTATTTATTTAAATATTTAATATTTATTTTTTTATTATTATTATTTATGCGTATTATTACCTGTAAATAATATTTCTTCTGATTGTTAATTGTAAAGGATAGAAAAATTACCTTTTATTTTATTTTCTTTTAGAATCAGCTGAGAGAAGTGGTCTACAAAAAACCAGAAAGGAAACGGAATATGTGGCTACGAAAAGCAAAAGAAAGGTTTACAAAGCAAATGTGACACATTTTTTTATAATATTTAGGAATGTCAGTAAATTACATTAAAAAATGTATGTAAAGATTTTTTGCAATAAAAATGTTTATATTTATCAAGGATGTATTATTTGGTATGGCCACATATCGTCAGTGATGTGACAATACCTCCTATCTGTTTTTTTCAAGAGATTTGTAAGATAGACTAAAAACTTGTTTCGGCCACCTCCTGTTTTCATATATTTTTTGACTTGTTTTGCAGTAAATTCAACTATCTATTTACTACAAAAAAGTCAGAATACGTACGAAAACAGAAAGTGACCTTAAAAAATGTTTTTCGTCTCCTGCAAACCTCATGAAAAAACATATAGGAGGTATTGTCACATTACTGACGATATATTTCAGTGAATGTCTAAAAAATATACTGTGAATGTTCAAAGAACGTTCGTAGACATTCATGGAATGTTCTAACAAGACATTCAGTCTAAAAATATACTGTGAATGTCCAAAGAACATTCATGGAATGTTCCAACAAGACATTCAGTCTAAAAAATAGACTGTGAATGTCCAAAGAACATTCGTAGACATTCATGGAATGTTCCAACAGAACATTCTAAGAATATTTAAAATGCTGACACAGCACTTTCCTGGGACTTTCCAGGGACATTCGTGTGCATTTGGGGACATTCCAGGAATGTTTTCAATGTCCTGTGTGTACATTCTAGGAACATTCATGGAATGTTTTGTGTTATTAGGGTAACGTGCCATCATCAGAGCTTCGTCCTCTTATAAAACCTTCATAGAAGAGCAATTGCTAAACGACACAATAAAAACATGGATACTGGGCAAAAGCCACAGATATCGGGTATAACAACCCCTTAAAATGAATAAATCACATCTAAATTCTTTTATAAATTAAAAAGACAACATGGCTGAGTCCAACCATTTTGTGCCCACGTGAAAAGCTGGCTGAGGAAGACTGTCGAAGACTGGAAGACTTATCGAAAAAGTACTAAGAGGAAAAAAAGTTTTAGAAACATTGTGTTTAACTAATGGTGCCACAATAATAATTTAATTGGAACGTACACAAAAGTTTGGGGGGTTTAAGGGAACAAAACCCCCATAAAATTTTTACGGGATGCACAAATTTCACTTGAATTTTTTTTTCAAGATTTGCTGGCATAAGAATGCCACATGTCCAGAATGCCACATGTCCATTTTCAATAAAAACTCTCTAAGAGTATATGAAAATAAAACGATTTTCATTTTGTAATTTCAAAGGACTGTAACTTTTTTTGTGTGCACTATTGTATATAGGTAAGTGAGGTTTAATCAACCTATTTTTAACCGCAGAATCTGTGTTATAATTTATGACCAATCTTTTCGGGACACCCTGTATATATACACAGTGTGTTCCAACGAAAATTTGACCCCCCCCCCCCAGAAACTCAGAAACCAAGAGTTTTTTTCAAAATTTAAAAAAATACGTCAATTTATACTGGGAGGGGGACGAATTTTCATGCAAAATTCATGCCCTCAAATGTAACCTCCTACTGCCCCGTATCAACCACCAGTTTTTTTTAATAGCAAGTGTGGTCGAGTGACACATCATTTGAAAGTTAATTTTTTTCTGTATGCGACGCTCTATTTTTTTAATCTACGTAATAGCTTTGAAGATAATTTTGGATTTAACTAATCTAATCTATCCAATCTAAATACATATTTATAATATTGAGGTATTTGCAAATATGCGAACAGTCTTTGAAAATAGACTGTATTATTGTATCAAGGCCAGAGAAGGTTATTTCAAACATTTAATATTTATTGGTTAATTTGATGAAATTTTATGTTTTTTTTCTATTAATGATGTTCAATCAGTAAATTAGTTAAATCCAAAATTATGTTCAAAGTTATTCCGCAAATTCAAAAAAATAGTGTTGTATAGAGAAAAAAAAATACCTTTCAAATGATGTGCCACTCGACCGCTCTTGCTATTTAAAAAAATCTGGGGGTTGATGCGAGGCAGAAGGGGGTTACATTTGAGGGCATGAATTTTACATGAAAATTCGTTTTTTTAAATTGTGGAGAAACTCTTGTTTTCTGAGTTTTTGGGGATCAAATTTTCGTTGAAACAAACTGTATATTTTGTGGAATGATTAATTTTTGTTATAATAATTTAATAGAATTATGGAAGTTGGACAAATGCCAGACGAATGGAGAAGCAGTATATTAGTACCTGTCTACAAAAACAAGGGAGACATACAACAATGTACAAACTACAGGGCTATAAAACTACTTAGCTACACCATGAAAATATGGGAGAGAGTAATTGATAGACGGATACGTGAAGAAACCGAAATATCCGATAATCAATTTGGCTTTATGCAGGGCAGATCAACAACAGATGCAATTTTCATTGTAAGGCAATACTGATGGAAAAATACAGGAATAAAGAGACCAACGCTCATATGGTATTCATTGATCTTGAGAAAGCATATGATAGAGTTCCTCGAGAGATTCTGTGGTGCGCACTCAATAAGAAAGGAGTTCCTGGAGAATATGTAAAGATTGTGATATATGTATGAGGGAGTAACGACTAGTGTTAGGACATCAGGTGTGGGAGAGACTAATAAATTTCAGGTGAAAGTAGGATTGCACCAAGGCTCGGTGCTTATAGTCCTTATTTATTCCCCTTAGTTTTGGACCAGATAACAGCGAAACTACAGAGTAGCATTCCATGGTGCCTAATGTGTGCTGATGATGTAGTGTTAATAGGAAATAGTGAAAGAGACTTAGAACAAAAACTGGAACAGTGGAGACAAGCTCTGGAGAAAAAAGGTTTAAAACTTAGCAGGACAAAAACAGAGTATTTGGAATGTTCAATTAAAGATGGAGTTATTACAAATAAAATGGTATCTTTGGATGGTGAAATGATTGTGAAAAGCAATAGTTTTAAGTACCTAGGATCGCTATTACAGAGTAATGGAGAAATAGATGGAGATGCATGCAGTAGAATTGGGGCTGGATGGATGAAGTGGAAAGAAGCGAGTGGTGTGTTTTGTGACAGAAAAATTCCAAGGGAAGCTGAAGGGAAATTTCTATAAAACAGCCATAAGACCGGCTATGATGTACGGAACTGAATGTTGGGCAGTGAAAAAGAAAGAGGAACAACGAATGCATGTGGCGGAAATGAGAATGTTTAGATGGATGAGTGGAGTGACAAAGAAGGATAAAATTAGAAATGAGTATATTAGGGGAAGTCTAGGTGTGGCACCAATTTATGCCAAAATGAGAGAGCATAGGTTGAGATGGTTTGGTCATGTTCAACGTCGAGACGTTAATCACCCAATACGAAGCATAGCTAAAGTGCAGATTCCTGAAAGGAGTAGGAGAGGAAGACCAAGGAAGACCTGGGGGAAACGATAAGGCAGGACATGTTGGTAAAGGGGATTAACATTGATATGACCCAAGATAGAATTGTGTGGAGAAATGCAATTAGGGAAGCCGACCCAGCATAGGGACAAGGCAAAGATAATGATGATGATGATTAATTTTTGTTATACAGTGAGGAGTGCGCTTATAACCGGCAAAATAACGTAACAGACGGAAACCATATTAAGTTGTGAGATAAAAAGAGATGAAACTAGTAGAGGCGCGAAATTTAGCGACAGAAACCTAGAAATTTATATTAAAATAATTGTTTCCCATCTTTAGACGTATATAATGTAAATTTATAGGTTTCTATAGCTAAATTCCTCACCTCTACTAGTTTCATCTCTTTTTATCTCACAACTTAATATGTTTCCATCTTTTGCCTTATTTTGCAGGTTAATTATTAGCGCGTTCATCACTGTATAGTATCGTTGATTGATGTATACCTATGTAGTTTGTCTACAAAAAACTGTCATTCTAAAATAAATAAAATTTATTGAAGCAAATAAATTAATTCGCACCTCAAACACCTCGTGGAACCTTGAATATTAATATTATTGTTGGTTTAGTATATTTAAACATTACAATATTTAGAAGGATAACGCAGAAATGGAAACATCAATAAATTATTATTAAAATAATTAATAAAGATGAAAGCAGGGACAGAAAGATACGTGTTAAAAATACCTTTGAAAATATCGCCCTAATTAAAAATACCCTCTACATTTACATCAATGGACAATTATTCAAGGCTCGCAGGCTGCACGACGTGTCCCGCTGAGTGTCTATTTGTGGCCCACGGAGCAAATGCACACATTCTCTTCTTTTAACCTTTGGATGACCAAGGGGGGGCAAATTTGGACCCCAATGCATGTTTTTATTTAATAAATTCAGAAATATTTTCAATTTTGAACTCATTATTTTTTATTTGACTTTAATATCATTCTAGATAGCCTCATATTTTGTAATAAAAAAATTCCCTATATTTTACGAAAAAAAAAAAATTTCTGAATTCAGGGTCAAAGACGAACTCCCGCCTTCCATATTCCAATTTTATATTAAGTAAATACCGTCTATTATGTGGAATTGTATGTAAGAAACATTTCAATATTGAAAAAAAAATGTTTGTTATGGTAGGGGAGCCCAAGCGGGGATTTTTGCAGTTACTCGAGCGCGTCAGATTAGCATATGGGGAGAAACCTGGTACCCTGCAGATGTACCTCTACCATATATTGGCTCTTAACACAGGGGAGTTCGTTAAGGGGGGCCCGAAAAAAAAATCTATCCTTAAAAAAACTCGAAATTGTCAGATTAAGATAAGGTAAGTTAAGTGCATGCAAAAGAGTGTATATTTCAAAAATCTGACTATTTGAACCGGGCGTAAGGAAATGGGTGAGTCCCAAAATTTCACGAGAAAATAGCGAATATTTCGCGAAATGAATGACAGATCGAAAAACTAAAAAATATATGCTCAATATTTTTTAAAAATCTATCGAATGATAGATTGATGAGAGGGGTGGGGGGAAAATTAAATATTTTTAATACGAATCCCGCGATATTTCGTGAAATGAACATCAGATCGAAAAACTGTAAAATACACTTATTCAATATTTTTGAAAAATATATCGAATGGCATCAAACACGACCCCCCACGGAGGTGGGGTGGGGGGTTACTTTAAAATCTTAAATAGGAGCCCTCAATTTTTATTACAGATTTGGATTCCTTACGTAAAAATAAGTAACTTTTATTCGAAACATTTTTTCGAATTATGGATAGATGGCGTTATAATCGGAAAAAACGATTGTTGGAAATGGAAAATTAAATAAAAAAATGGCAAGCGCCCACTAAAATGGAAAACTTTACTTCACTTTTTTTGATTTTAGGACCTACTCTTTACAACCCAATAGGTCCCCAAAGCGCTCGAGTGACTGCACATTTAGCATACTTTGCTCCCCTACCATTAAACCTGTGGCGACGTAATTAGTGTATATTTTAAAATTTCTTTAGTTCTAAGTTCAGCGAATGATGATTCCTTTTTTTGTTCAGTTGTAATTAAAATATGTTTTACTAATGTTTATTTATAATTTATTGATACAATAGTAACATTAAAATTACGAATACATTATTACATTTCTTAAAACAACTTCATTTTTTTGTCAATTGTCATTTTTGACTTGGGGTCATTTGTTACCCCCGTTGGTCATCCGTGTAACAAAAAACGGTTGGTCATCAGAAGGTTAATGTACAGAAACTATTAAAATAACATTCCAATGTACGTAGTTTCTTTAGATATGCTACGCGAGAAAAGTACTTCTAACCATCATCAATGAAAGACTAAAATCAATTCTCTTACCACAAATTCCCCAAGAACAATGCGGATTCGCTCCAGGTAGAGAAACAAGAGAACACATTCTTAATATTCGTCAAATTGTGCTTTGTTGACTGCTCCAAGGCCTTCGATAACGTAATAATGGGATAATATGTGGCATATACTTGGAGAAATGGGTACACCACAACATCTAATCTATTTATCACAAGAACTTTATGTAAATAACACTGCTAAGTAATACGATTTAATAATGTGGTTTCGAAAAACTTCAAATTAAAATCTGGAGTTCGACAGGGAAGTGTAATATGCCCCATTCTATTCAATATATAAAGCGAACACATTATGCGTCAGGATTTTGAAGAATTGGAAGGTGGAACAACTAGGGATGTAGTAAAAATCTAAAGCCTACGTTAGTGGGCGCTCCCAATACGGAGCGCCGACCCTCGTTCCATAGTATCGCTCGTACCGTAGTATCGATCGCCAGATAAAATAAATGCATTTTAAATGCGGGCGTTCACGAACATGAAGAGTATGATATTATGCTCTAGGCAAGGATACGATGCAATGGTCTCCCTTATGAACTTACCCTTATGCTGATGACACTGTTATATTGGCATCTTCACCAGAAGAACTTGTATAAATTATTAGTAGGCTAGACATGGTGAGTACGCTTAGCAAGCCAGTCAAAAAGTGTTCCAAAAATTTGAAGACAATGAGTAATTTAGCGTCTTTGCAATTCTGGTTGATATAAAATTACGTGCATAGAAATCGGCCCACTTAAAAATTTGGTCATTTTTGATGTCTCATATTTCCTAAACCTGTTGGTCAATTTAAGTGATTTTTTGAACATGTTATAGCCTGATTCTTTAACAATACCACTTTAATAATATTGTTGCAAAACAGGTAAATTTTCATTGTATACCGGGTGTACCAATCAAATTGTGTTTTTTTTTCTCAAAGTTCGCATCACCTTGTGGAATATTCTAGCATTTATAAAATACTGAAATTAAAACCAAACTAGAGCCTCAGGTTTTCTTAACATTTTGTTTTTTAATTCATTCGTTTATGTTAGATAATAAAAAAGTTAGGTACTTTAACAACTAGACATGTTCGTCATCAATACACGGTGTTTCTAAATAAGTGCGACAAACTTTAAGGGATAATTCTGCATCAACAAATAATGACAGTTGGCCTGATAAACGTATGTCCGCAAATGTTGCGTTTCCGAGATACGGGATGTTGAATTTTTTCTTAAAAAGTGACGATTTATTTTATTGCTTTAAAACCGGTTGAGATATGCCAATGAAATCTGGTGGGTTTTAAGACGTAGTTATTGCACATTCTTTGACATACAATTAAGAATTTAATATTCACCATTAGCGCGCATACGTGTAATATGACCAATCATATTACCCGTATGCACGCTAATGGTGAATATAAAATTCTTAATTTTATGTCAAAAAATCCACAATAACTATCTCTTAAAATTTACCAAATTTCATTTGCATATCTCAACTGGTTTTGCAGCAATAAATAAATCGTCAGTTTGTAAGAAAAAATTAAACATCCCGTATCTCGGAAACGAAACATTTGCGGACATACGTTTATAAAGCCAACTGTCATTGTTTTTCATGCAGAATTACCCCTTAAAGTTTGTTGCACTTATTTAAAAACACCGTGTATTGATGAAGAACATGTTTAGTTGTTAAATTACCTTACTTTTTTATTATCCAACATAAACGAATAAATCAAAATACAGAATGTTAAGAAAACCTGAGGCTATAGTTGGGTTTTAATTTCAGTATTTTATAAATGCTAGAATATTCCACAGGGTGATGCGAACTTTGAGAAAAAAAACACAGTTTGATTGGTACACCCGGTATACAATGAAAATTTACCTGTTTAGCAACAATATTATTACAGTGGTATTGTTAAAGAATAAGGCTATAACATGTTTAAAAAATCACTTAAATCGATCAACAGGTTTAGGAAATATGAGATATCAAAAATAACCAAATTTTTAAGTGGGCCGATTTCTATGCACGTAAGTTTAGTTATCCATCTAGATATGTATGTACTCGTCTACAAGGGAAATATCTATTAATAGTCTGGGCTGATTATCGGAGAATAGGCCATTTTTGGGAAAAGTTATTTACCAGCAATTTTATTGCTGGAATCGAATTATAAGATCCTATATATTAATAATATAGGTATGCAAAGTCCTCAGATAGTGTGCTACTTTTTTTATAAACAAAATGGCGCTCGAAAATCGTGTTTTTTTCAATTATTGCTCTAGAACTCCGAAGATTTTAACTTTACAACAAAAACACTCAAATAAAAATTCACTGTGATTAAATTCTGCATAGAGAAGTGTTTTTCCCGATCTGCTCCGACGAAAATTTTCCTCGAAAAATGCGGGTTTTCCCAACAAAATCTTTAATTTTCAAATAAAGTTTTAGATAAGTAATTATTTACCAATAATTAAATAATTTAATGACTTAAAAGCCTTCTTGGTTTAGATTATAGTTCCAGAAGCTGGTGAAAATTAAACGAATATTTTAACAATTCAATTGTTAATTAATAATTTACGGTCGCAATAATAACCAAAATAGTTATTATACACTGATCAAACTTTAAAATCTTATAAAGATGAGATGCCTATTTAACATTTTGTTGACAAAATATAAATTTTTTATTTTTTTGCATAATCTTTAAATGTTTTAAAAAAATAGTTATAAACAAATTAACGTCTCTCAGAAAGTTTTTATTATATTATAATTTTAAAAAATAGCTAAAATGCGCATTTCAAATATCTTGAAAATGAATGCTTTAAAACTTTTTTGCAACCATTTGCAAAAAAGTTATGAAACAGCAAAGCAAACATACGATTACTACGGTGTTAATAATTTTTTTTAATTCTTTCAAAGCGTAGAAGTGAGTTTAAAGTACAAGCTAATTATTTATAAAACAATATCGATTATCAGCTTAATGGTTATATTTTAGTTAAAGATTAGAAATATATTTTTTTGTAATTTACACGCGCGAAAGTAGAATAATACAGTACCGTAGCTACCCGCCCACATACACAACTCGCGCGAGTTTAAGCGTGTCAGTCGCTTCGAGTGAACATTTTATCTCCGGCTCTGTATCAAGCCTAATTTCGCGCTAAAAATTACAAAAAAAAGTATTTTTAATCTTTGATTAAAATATAACCATTGCACTAATTTTTGACATTCTTTGTGAGTAATTAGATTGTACCATAGACTCACTTTTAAGCTTTGAAACAATTAAAACAAATTATAAACAATGCAGATATCGTATATTTATTTTGCTGTTTCCTAACTTTTTTGCAAATGGTTGGAAATTTTTTTTAAAGCATTCATTTTCAAGACCTATGGAATACGCATTTTAAGTATTTTTTAAAATTAGAATATAATAAACAATTTCTAAGAAATGTTAATTTGTTTATAACAATTTTTTTTAAACATTTAAAGATTATGCAAAAAAATGAAAAATTTATATTTTGTCGACAAAATATTAAATAGGCATCACACCTTTATAAACTTTCTAAATTTGATCAATGTCTCATGATTATTTTGGTTGTTATTGCGAATGTAAATTGTTAATTAATATTTAAATTGTTGCTAAAATATTCGTTTCATTTTAACCGGCTTCTGAATTTATAATCTATACCAAGAAAGCTTTTATTTCACCAAGCTATATAATTATTAATTAATAATTACTGGCCCAAAAAATTTATTTGAAAATTCGAGATTTTGTTGGGAAAACCCACATTTTCCGAGGAAAATTTTCGTCAGAGCAAATCGGAAAAACATGCCTCTATGTAGAATTAAATTGGGGTGAATTTCTATTTGAGTATTTTTTGTATAAAGTTAAAATCTTCGGAGTTATAGAGCAATAATTGAAAAAAATACGATTTGTCGGCGCCATTTTGTTTATAAAAAAGTAGCACACTATCTGTGGACTTTGCATACCTATATTAATAATATTTAGGATCTTATAATTCGATTAAAGCAATAAAATTGCTGGTAAATAACCTGTCTTTGTACTTTACTAATTAGACCAACGTATTATAACTATTTTTTTTTTCAAAATTTAAAGATTATGCAAAAAAAAGAAAAATTTATATTTTGTCGATAAAATATTAAACAAGCATCTCATCTTTATAATCTTTATAAGTTTGATCAATGTATCATGAGTATTTTGGTTATTATTGCGATCGTAAATTGTTAATTAACAATTGAATTGTTGCTAAAATATTCGTTTAACTTTCACCGGCTTCTGGAATTACAATCTATACCAAGAAATCTTTGATGTCACTAAGATATTTAATTATTGATTAATAATTACTTACCTAAAACTTTATTTGAAAATTATAGTTTTTGTTAGGAAAACCCGCATTTTCCGAGGAAACTTTTCGTCGGAGCAAATCCTGAAAAACATATCTCTGTGCAGAATTTAATTGCGGTGAATTTTTATTTGGGTGTTTTTGTTGTAAAGTTAAAATCTTCGGAGTTATAGAGCAATAATTGAAAAAAATACGATTTGTCGGCGCCATTTTGTTTATAAAAAAAGTAGCGCACTATCTGCGGACTTTGCATACCTATATTATTAATATATAGGATCTTATAATTCGATTCCACCAATAAAATTGCTGGTAAATAACTTTTCCATGAATTTTGCTAATTAGCCCAGAGTATAATTAATATCGCGTAATATCTATTTCCGAATTCCAAATGAAACTTGGACATTGGGAACAACAGATACACAATAGGACACAAATCTTCATTTGTTTCCTTATCTGTCCTTCATTTAGAGAACACAGAGTAGAAGGAGTCGTGGAAGAAGAAGCAACTCCTGGTTAAACAATTTGAGAGCTTGGTTTAAATGCACTTCTGTTGATCTCTTTAGAGCAGCGGTATCGAAAGTGCGAATAGCCATGATGGTTGCCGACCTTTTTAGAGGAGATGGCACATGAAGAAGAAGAGAGGTATGAAAAACTTTTTAGTCGAATGAAGCTTATTAAATTTCGAATGAGAACACGAATCACTGATAAGCATTTGACAATCGATATCAACATTGATGCACTTAGGTCTGAGAAATAAAGCCAGACTTTTCCCTATTTATTATATTTCGTTTATTTTTTATTATTATTATGTTTTATTATGTGTAAGTCTAATAAATATGTTTGATTCTCATTTTTGTTATATCTTCTTAAAAAAAAAACAGTTACTTCTTGTTCTTGTTTGCTTTGGAAAATAAATAAAATTGTTTTGTCCGCCTGCTGAAAATGTTGGCCACCCATGTTCTAAGTAAAAGTATGGTCTACAGTCTCAAACTGATATGGTAGCAATTTATCTAAACTTAAAACTAAAACATCACTACCACTAGGCTTCGTGATATAGACATCTACATTCCCGAATTCGCTCATGAACTGTCGACAAGCTCCACATGGAGTGGTGAATGAATTTTCTTGCTGCGCCACTACACATACCGCCTTGAACTTCATTTTTCCTTCGCTGATAGCTTTTACGTAGGCGCATCGTTCTGCGCATAGGCCTACGGTGAATGCGCTGTTCTCTACATTGCAGCCTGAGAATATCGTTCCATCATCACACATCACGCTGGCTCCAACTTTGAAATTACTGTAAGGGCAGTAGGCATTGAGCCTTCCTTCTGTAGCTATGTTGATCAGATTCTGTATTTTTGGATCTGCAAAGAATATATTGGTATTAATTTACAATAATGAAAATATCTTACTACAAACTGCCGACATAAAAAGCTACACATCTTCATATATATATATATATATATATATATATATATATATATATATATATATATATATATATATATATATATATATATATATATATATATATATATATATATATATATATATATAGTTTTTCTAAGTTTCTTGAACCATACTATATTTAATTAAATTTTGTATTTCTTGGGTTTAGGTTCAGTGAATAATGTTAAAAAAAAAAAATTGGTATTAGATTTTATTTTTCCATTTAAATCGACGTTTCGGTGGATATCTCTCACCTTTGTCAAGATTCTAAAAATGCATACAAATGAATACAAGATGTTATTATAAAACATGTTCAAAAACTTACCTACACGTAAATCGACACACTCACAATAATGGACATATACAGAATAAAATGTGAAACCTGTTATCTCATTGCTAGATGGTATAGTAATTACTATTAATTATTAATTATGGTACAGTGACGTATCTTTTATGTTGTTATAAAATATTGCAAAGTGGATGTTTGTTACGACTTTAGGAGGTTTTTGTTTTGTTTCGGGTGTTATAATTATCATTATTTAAATGAGATTGTAATATATTCTACTTAGGTTGTTAGTGTCCTTTTTGTCGTTGATATCTTTTAGCCAAACATAACATAACAGTGGCTCACAAGGGCAACAACCTTTTAAATAAATATTTTACCAAATTGAAAACAAAGACTCCAAAACTTAAAAAATCACATGTTGTTTACGAGATACCATGTACTAACTGTGAAGGTGTCTACATCGGGCAAACCAGTCAACTGCTTCAATCTAGAATTCGTTCCCACAAATACGATAAAAACAACACAACTGCGCTTACAAAGCATGAGAATGGGAAGAAGCATAAATTTGACTTCGATAACATCAAAGTCTTAAAAACCGAGAAAAATAAAAAAAAGAGGGAAATATACGAATCGATTGAAATAAAAAGAAACACCAATGCTATCAACGACAAAAAGGACACTAACAACCTAAGTAGAATATATTACAATCTCATTTAAATAATGATAATTATAATACCCGAAACAAAACAAAAACCTCCTAAAGTCGTAACAAACATCCACTTTGCAATATTTTATAACAACATAAAAGATACGTCACTGTACCATAATTAATAATTAATAGTAATTACTATACCATCTAGCAATGAGATAACAGGTTTCACATTTTATTCTGTATATGTCCATTATTGTGAGTGTGTCGATTTACGTGTAGGTAAGTTTTTGAACATGTTTTATAATAACATCTTGTATTCATTTGTATGCATTTTTAGAATTTTGACAAAGGTGAGAGATATCCACCGAAACGTCGATTTAAATGGAAAAATAAAATCTAATTCCAATTTTTTTTTTAACATTATTCACTGAACCTAAACCCAAGAAATACAAAATTTAATTATATATATATATATATATATATATATATATATATATATATATATATATATATATATATATATATATATATATATATAATTTTATAGCATTACGATCTCGGGGAGTTACCGACAGAAGTGAAGACACTTCACTAACGAACTTAATTTAAGAAGTGCATAATGTAAAAACAGCGTTAAGAAAAAACGGCTTCTCAACATATACCATAGAAAAATCTCAGAATGCCCGAAGAATAATTAAGGACCCAACAGAAGAAGAAAAACCGATTGGCAAGACCATTCTACCATAATATGTGAAGGAACGACCGAGAAAATAGGGAGAGTGCTGAGAAATCAAAATAGAAACGATATTTAACATAGACACACAAATCTCGACTATTTTACCAACTGCAAAAACCAGAATATCGTTAAAAAATCAAGGACTATACGAGATTCCGTGTGAGGCCATGACACGGAGGACAGACCAACCGAAAAATCCATGTTAGACGAAAAGAACACCGAAATGTCATCGAAAGGAGTGGAAAAACATCATCTCTTGCACAACATGTAGTAAATCGCAAATACAGGACATAAAATAAACCTGAACCAAACGACGTTGAACTAACCTGAACCTAACATAGAAATCAAAAGAAAACGTGAAATCAGAGAATCGATAGAAATAGAAAAAAATCCTAACAGTCTAAACCAAAAAGATGATGTTCAAAGGTTTCCTATTTAAAAGCTAGAATATTTCACAGGGTAATGCGAACATTGAGAAAATAACAGAGTTTGATTGATACTTGATACACCCGGTATAAAATTAAAATTTATCTGTTTAGCGACAATATTATTACAGCGATATTGTTAAAGAATAATGCTATAACATGTTAAACAAATCACTTAAATCGGACAACAGATTTAAAAAATTCGAGATATCAACAATGACCCATTTTAAGGTGGGCGGTTAATTTGCCGATGAGTGTATATGTAGGTACCTACAATTAGTGAAATTTGTCCCTCATTTTTTTTTTTTTTTTATTTTACAAAATAGTCGCATCAACCTCGGAGGTTATTAGCGACATATACATATACATAAGGTAATTTATTTACAGATGTTAGATTTTGTTAAATACATTGATATCTTTAAGGAATTTTACCAAGTGTTCAATTTTACAATTTTCTCCTAAGATTTCACTTGTTGATCCGATGATGTGGTTGTTCTGTCTCTGCAACTGGTATTTTGGACACTCTGCAAGTACATGCTTAACACTTAGTGGGATATTACAGTTTTCACATAAAGTGGGATTAGTGTGACCAATTATGTGTCCGTGGGTAAGTCGGGTATGTCCTAGACGAAGGCGAGTAACAATGTCATGGTGAGTTCTGTTGTGAATTTGAGATTTCCACGGTTTTACAAACGTTTTCACTTCGCGAAGTTTTGAAGTTGAACTGTCCCACTGGTTTTGCCACAGATTTTTGACTTTCACTTTAATAAATGATTTTAAATCATTAAGAACTACATCTCTCACTTCACTCGCGGTTTCACTGTCCCTGGCTTGTTGGGCTGTCCGATCCGCCGCTTCATTTCCTTGGAGGCCAATGTGTGAAGGAACCCATAGGAATTGTACAATATGGTTGTTGTTTTGAATGGTAGCTAGTTCTTTTTTAATTAGGAGAGCAATTGGATGCTTCGTGTACAGTTGGTTAATGGTATGGATGGAACTGAGGGAATCGGTAATTATAAGAGCATTGGATATATTACTGGAGTTAATATGAACGAGAGATTGATAGATGGCGTATAGCTCGCCAGTATGTATACAGCTTAAGGATGGTAGTTTATACTCAAGTGTACTATTTGGAGTAATGACAGCTGCCCCAACTCCAGTAGATGTTTTAGAAGCGTCTGTATATATATGATAGGATTTAGAAAATTTTGTTAGTTTGTTGAATGTTATAGTTATAATTATTGAATGTTCAGCTCCTGGGATAATTCAGTCGATGTATCCGTGTCAGGTTCTTCATCCTCGTAGTTGTCTTTTGTGAGCTGTCTCGTAATTTTTTTGTTAAGCTTTGTACATTTTAATTTTAATGAGCGTTCGGATGTATATGAATGAATTTTGGTTATGAGTTTTTTAAATCCTAGAATGTCTACTGTATATTTATTTACAACGCTGATAACATCTTTTGTTCCATGAGCGTTTTCAAATAAATCAACTGTTTCCTCAAAAGTTAATATTTGCTTTTCGGAATTGAATAATTCTTTAATTGGTTGCATTAGCGTTTCTAATGGTATTGTTGATATTTTTGTTTTTATTCTTTTTTGTTTCTGAGTTGGCTTTGAAAATACATCATCACTAGCTGATGTCTCAATCGGGGGTGATATTGCTTCAGATACAGTTCGTTTGGAGGATGATTTAGATGTATTTTCTTCGTTGGATACGCTAAATTCTTTTGGTGCTGGATTCTCTTTATTTTCATTAACCGAGCAAGAATTATTGCTTAGACTGGAAGATGAAGGCTGGTTAGTTATGACTATGTGAGGTGAGGGGGCTGATGAGGTGGATATATTTGGTTTAGATATCACTGGCATTGTATTATCTGTAGTTGATGTATCAAGAGGTGTTAGGTTGGTTGTAGATAATATTTTTGTTAGTGGCGTTGAATTATTTGATATGTTTGTAGAAGTGCATGTTGTTGAAGGTGTAATAGCAGTCGTTTCTGTTGAAGTTACTGTACTAGGTTCGTTTCTGTTTGAAAGTGTAGCAGTTGGGACAGCTGTTTCTGAGTGATTTACATTTACTGAGCAACTACTGGAAATATGGCCATGTTGTTTGCAAATGAAACATAAGTTGTCTAATGTCAAAAAAATTCGATTTGTAGTATCTTCATGAGTTATTAAAATGGTATCAGGAATTGGACCTGTGGGTGGAGATACGTAAATATGTCGACGGAAACTGAGTACATGTTTGTATTCAGGATTGTTGGTTCCTATTCGCAAAAATGACATTGATGAAGTTGGTTTTAGCCCTAAGAGCAGTAGTTCGTTTTCTATTACCTTATGCGGGATAGTGGGAGAAACATTGGATATTAGGAGTCTTTCACTTGGAGTAATTAGTCTACGGACTTGAATTTGTGTATTGTTTACAGTGATGAAACCTCTGCTGTTTGAAAAAAATTCATCTACGACTTGTTTGGTTGAGAAATAGATACAGATACGATTGTTGGTGATTCTTGATGAAAAATAATGTGTTTTGGACTAACTAAAGCTCCTACCGCTAACAAGTATTCTTCTAATTTAACATCGTTGAGAGAATTAAAAACTACTGCTTGTAGCTTGGATGGATAGATTGTTTCTTTTTGTCTACTAGCTGCAGCAGAGTAAGATAAAGGTTTTTGTGATGTGGATTGCGATAATGATTCATCGCTATTATTAGTGACGTCGAATTCCATTTCTCAACACCATTTGATTTTCCTAAGTACGGACCTGTTCCGCTTCGGATTTTGGTAATTGTCTTTAAAGACAAAAAATTGGTGTCGATCAATGACTGGTGTTGTTTATTGACGGTTTTATAAAATTCTTTGGTTATGAAATACTTAATAATAGAAAAATATGTACTCACAGAAAATGTTTTTCTATACACACTTAACTAACACTATTATACTTGATGTTAACGTAGTGTAAGAATACTATGATTGGTTTTTGTAAGTTAAATTTACTATTTGTCAGGATCGATCAAAAAGCATGTGTGCTTATTCGATATCAGTGCCGGACTCTGTCCCTCATTTTATTTTACATCCAGTATTGAAATCCAAACCATGTCTATATTTGATATTACTCTTTCATTCTGGCAGATTGTATATTCAAATATTGATCGGTGGCAAGCAAATATATCGGCTTTATAATAATTCATCTATTCCAGATTGAAATATCCACGTAAGCATTTCATAATTGATAAAAAATTGTGTAGTTAACAAAATTTCCTGTTAAATTTAAAGTCCATTAAATCAGGGCCGTGCGGTGCTATGATGCAGTGCTATGATGCGGTGAGGCAGCCGCATCAGGCGGCATCACAAAAGGGGCGGCATAATAATCAGTAAAATCAAAATACAAATAATTGAGCAATTCAATAATTAAAAATATATATAGGACCAAGTGTCAGCCGAAAATATTTAACCGGTGAAGGTACAGAACTTATTTTGACAAATTTTGAAAAACTAGTTCTTGATTTAAAACGTCTCAGAGGACAAGGCTATGATAACGGGATTAATATGAAAGGAATAAGAAAGGGTGTGCAAAACAGAATATTTGAAAAATATCCGAGGGCGTTTTACGTGCCCTGTGCATCACACCTTAGTCATAAATGACGCAGCGTCTTCTTCTACAGAAACAACAACCTTTTTTTGTATTATACAAGAACTGTACACTTTTTTCTGGTTTTACAAAGCGTTGGGAAGTTCTGAAAAAAACATGTTGCACAACTAGCACTAAAACCGTTGAGTACTACTAGATCGTTAAGTCGAATAGATGCATTGAAACCTCTAAGATTTCAATTTTGTGAAATATATAATGCCTTATTCGAAATAGTAGAAGACGTCAACAATGATTCAGAAACTAAAGTCAAAGCACGAGGATTAGTAAAAAATATTAAAAATTATAAATTTATATGCCGTGCAGTTCTTTGGCATGATATTTTATTTCATATAAATTCAGTCTCGAAGACGTTGCAACATGTAACTATAAATTTGCCAGATTATGTAAAAATGTCGTCAGAAACTATGGAAAAAATGAAAATTTACTGACAATTTGGGTATGATCAAATGAAAATTACTGATAATGAAATTGCAGAAAATCTTGTAAATAAGTTCCGAATTTCCTGCTGAAAATGAATATTGAGGCAAGAGAAAAATGCGTCAATTTGATCTGTGGAACAGCTCTCAACAGAGGAAGAGCAATTATTTAAAGTAAATTTTTTCATCTACATTTTAGACATTGCCTTTAATTCTTTGATTGATCGATTTTCGCTTTTAGAAACTCATAATAAAAATTTTAAATTTTTATATGATATTTTTAAATTGAGGGAAATATAAGAAATGGGAAAAGGGAAAGATGATAAAATACTAGAAAATCTTCATTCAGTACTTTTCATAGAAAAAGAATCGGATATAGAGGCAAATGATTTTCTAGAAGAATTATTGCATGCTTTATCCCAAATGATACCATACTCCATGAAACCTTTAGAGGTTTTGAACTATTTGTGCCAAAATAACCTAATAATTTCTTTATACCCAAATATAGTTGTATCACTAAGGGCCGGTATTATCTGTTCTAATTAAACCCCGGTTAGAGGAATTTTGTCATGCGAGGTGCAGAAAATACTGGCCCAAAGAATTTTATTAACACTCTCTGTCTCGGTAGCTTGGGGAAATTAGCACTTATTTCAATAGAGTCCTCACTAGCTGCTACTTTAGACTACACCAATCTGATTGACGAGTTTGCCAGAATTAAAATCAAAAGGATAAAATTGTATTTTTCATAAATGTTATTTAATGTTAATACATATTTCATTTAATTTTAAGTATGTCTTCTTTTTAAAATAAAACTTTTCATTCATTTTGTGTATTTTCATTTAATAAAAATAAATACCAGTATTAAGTTTCAATAATATTTAGGGGGCGGCATTTCGAAGACTTGCATCATATTGAAAAGATGTACCGCACGGCTCTGCATTAAATTTCAGTTTACTCAAGTTCACACTTCAGTTTACTAAATTTCAATTACTCTTTCATTCTGGCAGATTGTACATTCAAATGTTGATCTGTGGCAAGTACATATATATCGGCTCTATAATAATTCATCTATTCCAGATTGAAATATCCACGTAATAGTGGAGTCACTGAAGGTGGATATGAGCTATAACCTCCGATTTCGTTCAACCTCCATCGATTTGCATGAAAATTGGTGAGTGGTTAGAGGATATCTCAAGAAACAAAGGTGACATGGTGCCAACTTGCGCTTTTACCCTGGGGGTGGGTGTCACCCCTTCTCGGGGTAAAAATTATTTTATTAAAAATAACCCCATAATTAGATAGGGGGACAAATTCTAAGAAAATTTGTTATATAAAGTTATTAAAATAAATCAAAACTTTTTGTGTTATTAAATATCAAAATTTTTAATTTTTCCTGAGAAAAATGCATATTTTTAACCGAATTTTCATAGATAAATCAAAAACTATGTTTTTGCAAAAAAGTTATTATTACCAAAATTGAAGCTAATAAAAAATTAAATAAACTCCTTACTAAAAAAACGTTTTAGTACCTATTACCTAAAAGTGAGTTATAGGTAGGGTTACCATAATTTATTAAGGCCAAATCCTACAAGAACAACAAGACCAGAGTTATAATGTCAACAGGAGAAACAGAACGTATAGAACTAAAAGGAGGAATCCGCCAAGGAGACTCGCTCAGCCCATTGTTATTCAATATGATGATGAATCAAATAATTCACGAAGTCAGAAAACGACATGGATACCACATGGGAGCGCATAAAATCACGATACTATGCTATGCCGATGATGCAGTACTAATTGCTCATAACGAGGATTTTGCAAATAAATTTAATTTGAGAATATCGGTAGAAAAAACTAAATCTATAGTAATAAGTAAAGAGCCGCGTAGATGCAAGTTAGAAATAGACGGCAAAATTGTAGAACAAGTAATGAAATTCAATTACCTAGGAGTAGAGATCACTAGTGACAGGAATATAAGAACAGAGACCACAACACAAGCAACAAAAGCGGCAAGAGTAAGTGGTTGCCTCCGAGAAACCATATGGAGAAACAAATATCTGACCACGGAAAGCAAAATAAAAGTATACAAGACAACAGTAAGACCTATCCTAACATATGCAGCGGAGACAAGGACCGATACAAGAAAGACGAAACAACAAATCAACAATATCGAAATGAAAGTATTAAGATCGATAGCGGGCATATCATTAAGAGACAGACAAAGCAACAGAAGTATACGAGAACGTTGCAAAATTCAAAATATTAACAGGTGGATAAAAACAAGAAAGAAAAACTGGAACGAACATGTAAACCGAATGGAACCAGATAGATTAGCGAACATCTGTAAAAACAACAAGCCGTATAGCAGAAGACCCGTTGGAAGGCCGCCGAAAAGGTGGAAAGGCAATGTACAGTCAACAACAACTGAAACGGAATAAGAGGCAGACAAACAGGAGTAATCCTAGTAGCGCGAAGAAGAAGAAGAAGAAATCCGGACAGGGGTAATCCAAGGGTTGTAGAAAATGTAAAATGTTAATTTGACTGTATTTCTACCTCTACATTGTACATACCTATATGCGAAATGCATATGACACAAGTAACGTTGCTTTTAGAAAATGCTTCAAATAGTTCTTTTCATTTGTCATGAGTGTTTGGGGTTTCTTATTTAGGTAGTAAGGTCCATTTATTACCATAAAGAATGAAATTTCCCACCGTTGTGCCAAGTGTTTTACATTTTTTTTAGTAAAGGAAAAAATCCGGACATTTCTCATATCCGGACGCCAATCCGGACATGTCTTTCAAATCCGGACTGTCCTGTCCGGACGAAATCCGGACGTATGGTAACCCTAGTTATAGGTAATTGAATGCATATTTTTTCGGCAAGTACTCAAATCTAAGTATTCCAGCTTAAATTACGGGAAAATGATGCATTTTATAATATAAACTTATTAAACATTTGTGAAAGTACTTAGAAATATTTATCAAATGAGATACCTAACAAGTTAATAGCATTAAAATTTATGTTCCACAAATTTTTCAAACTTTATCTTTTAAAAAATTTTACAAAAAATGTTATCGTCTTTTTTATTAACTCCGTTATTTTTTAAGATATCAGATTCACCTAAAAACAGTTTGAAATGTAATTCCAAAGGCTATTAAAAGGCGTTGAATTTAATCTTTTAAACCCATTACTTTTTTAAAAATTCAAGATTAAATGGCCACGGTTACATGGTTCTCGCAGCCAAATTTAAGCTTTAAACGTTTCTATCTCGGTTATTTTTCACCCTACAGAAATAGTAAAAAAGGTATTAAATTTGATATAGAAAAAAACTAAAATTTGGTTATTTACCATTTTTTACGTATTTTTTACGTACAGAAATGTTTGTAGGGATTACTATAAATTTTAATTTTTGTGGAAATGGCGTCTGTTTTATTTTTCACTTTTTCCTAAAAAATTCGAAAGGTTTCTCTTAGTTTCATCATAACTTGCTTAATTTTGATGCTATTAACATCTTCTGGAGCTCATTTGTTAGGTATTCTGAAGTAATTTGATGTGTTTAGCAGATATATTTTATAAAATGCATCGTTTTCCCGTTATTTAAGCTGGAATACTTAGATTTGAGTACTCATCGAAAAAATATACATTCAACTACCCATAACTCACTTTGAATTAACATTATTTTAGTACTTTGAGTGAATGGTGTATTCAGTTTTTTATTGTCTTTAATTTTGGTAATAATAACTTTTTTGTAAAAGCTAATAGTTTTTGAGTTATACGTGAA
Organism: Diabrotica virgifera virgifera; assembly: GCF_917563875.1. Taxonomy (NCBI): domain Eukaryota; kingdom Metazoa; phylum Arthropoda; class Insecta; order Coleoptera; family Chrysomelidae; genus Diabrotica; species Diabrotica virgifera. The sequence continues at coordinate 64,575,654 of NC_065445.1, read as the reverse complement.
TAACAGCTTTAAAACATGCATTTTTTACGAAAAAATAAGATTTTTGATATTTAATAACTAAAAAGTATTGATTTATGTTGATAACTTAATATAACAAATTTTGTTTAGAATTTGTCCCTCTATCGATTTATGGTATTATTTTTAATAAAATAATTTTCACTCCAGAAAAGAGGTGGGATCCACCTCCAAGGCAAAAGCGCAAATTGGCATCATGTTACCTTTGTTTCTTGAGGTATCCTCTAACTGCTCACCAATTTTCATGAAAATCGATGGAGGTTCAACGAAATCTGAGGTGAAAACCTTAAGTGACTGCATTATAAACATTTCATAACTTATCAAAAATTGTGTAGTTAACAAAAGTTCCTGTTAAATTTAAAGTCCATTAAATTTCAGTTTTGTTAATTAAACTCTAAAAATAAATTTTCCATGAAATGTTTCCAAAATGTGTTTATATCAACAGTCCATTCTCTCACGGTAAAATATTGCGAAACCTCCGAATTTTAAAGAACCGCTTGGATTAACATGAAATTTAGCATACGCATAGCTAACATGTCAAAGAAAAAAAAGTGATACTGTGCCGATGTGTGCTTTTGCCCTGGGGGTGAGTACATTTTCTTCTCGGTGGTAAAAAACATACGCTGAAAGAAGTCCGGGAGTGGATAAACTGACTGACCCTAAGCAACGTTTGTTCTACAACACGTTTTTAGACGGTTTTAAGCAAGTAACTAAAAAGTACGAAAAAAAGTACTTAAGTAATCGAAAATATTCTCAGCAAAAGTATAGCTTAAAAATATGATGTATGTATGAAGTCTGTAGAACCAGTAGAAGCAGAGTTGTAGCTAATGAAAAGTAGGTTCTTATTCGTCGAATTCCAAATCGAATATTTCAACAGAATTCAAAGATTTCAACGTGAAATAACCAAAAATGGGTACTTTTCCGGGAAAACTCATCACAACTTTGTAAAAGCGTTTAAAAAAGCTTTATTTTTGTTTTTTAAAAAGTTTCTAGCAACAAAAGTAAGCAAGTTACGCTCAAAATAAAGTCCATTTTTTGGTAAAAATATCGTGAAAATCACCCCATATAATTAGCATCCCAAGTAAAATTAATTGTTACCGCTTTACAAATTACTTTATACTCATGTATACAGGGTGTAACAAAAATACAGGTCATAAATTAAATCACATATTCTGGGACCAAAAATAGTTCGACTGAACCTAACTTACCTTAGTACAAATATGCACATAAAAAAAGTTACAGTCCTTTGAAGTTACAAAATGAAAATCGATTTTTTCGAGTATATCGAAAATTGTAGAGATTTTTTATTGAAAATGAACATGTGGCATTCTTATACAAGGAGCATCTTAAAGAAAAATTATAGTAAAATTTGTGCACCCCATAAAAAATTTATGGGGGTTTTCTTCCCTTAAACCCTCCCAAACTTTTGTGTACGTTCCAATTAAATTATTGTTGTGGTACCATTAAGTAAATTCAATATTTTTAAAACTTTTTTGCCTCTTAGTATTTTTTCGATAAGGAAGTTTTTATCGAGTTGCGAGTTCGTTTTTAATATGTTAACATAAAATTTTTATGGGGGTATTGTACCTTTAAACCCCCCAAATATTTGTGTACGTTCCAATTAAACTATTACTGCGGTACCATTAATTAAACACAGTGTTTTTAAAACTTTTTTGCCTCTTTGTACTGTTTCGATAAGGCACCTTTTTTCGAGATGTGGCTTCTTTTTTAATATGGTTCAAAATATACCTAAAAATGTAAATCATAAATAAATTTTCATGTTATTACCAAGTCTCCATAACCGTACTTAACCATATACAAATATGTGGTGGATTTGACAAATATTCAAAATATCTCGATAAAAACTGAATTTTCGAAAAAGTATTAAGAGGTAAAAAAGTTTTTAAAATATTGTGTTTAACTAATGGTACTACAATAATAATTAAATTGGGACGACCATAAAAGTTTGGGGGGATTTAAAGGAACAAAACCCCCATAAAATTTTAAGGAGTGTCCAAATTTCACTATAATTTTTTCTTAAGAATCTACTGCCATAAGAATGCTACGTGTCCATTTTCAATAAAAAATCTCTAATAGTTTTCGATATATTGGAAAAAATCGATTTTCATTTTGTAACTTCAAAGGGCTGTAACTTTTTTTATGTGCACATTTGTACTAAGGTAAGTTAGGTTAAATCGAACTGTTTTTGGTCCCAGAATATGTGGTTAAATTTATGACCTGTATTTTAGTTACACCCTGTATATTGTTTATATATGCAAGGTCCAACGTTTCAAGTGCTTATTTTTGAAAGGGCTGTAGTCGAAGGCTTGAAAGAGTCACTAATCACGAGTGTATGCAAATTTTGAACAGACATTTATTAACCAACTATTTTTGTATTACAGAGAAACAAAAATTTCAAAATATTCAGAAATGCAAAACCTACAATTTTTTACTGTTTGAGATGTTTGGTATCACTAATAATAATTTTTAAATTTCGAAAAAAGGAATTTTTTTAAAATTAAAAAAAAATTACTTTTCAAACCAACATTTTTCATAAATACTCACTTTGAACTGATGAAACCTACGATCATATAAACAATACATATATAAGTAAAGTAACGATTGTGAAGCGGTAACAATTAAT